>NC_059384.1:29135248-29435665 GCF_019703515.2 Myxocyprinus asiaticus
TCCCTCGGTGATGGCAAGCGGTCCAGGCCCTGAAGCAGAAAAGCAGCCCCAAATCATGATGCTCCCTCCACCATACTTCACCATTGGGATGATGTTTTCACGTTGGTATTCGGTGCCATTTAATGCCATACTTAGTGCTGCATTTTTTCCCAAATAATTTAATCTTGGTTTCATCAGTCCACAAAACATTTTCCCAGTAGCGTTGTGGAGTGACAAGGTGGTCTTTGGCAAACTTCAGGCACACAGCAATGATTTGTTGGAAAGCAGCGGCTTCCTTCGTGTTGTCCTGCCTTGGACACCATGCCTGTTTAATGTTTTCCGTATAGTAGACTCATGAATAGAGATGATAACCAATTCCAATGAATCCTTCAAGTCTTTAGCTGTCACTCTGTTTCTTTTCTTTTCATTGAGCATTCTGTGGCGTGCCCTTTAAGTAATCTTGTTTGGACGAACACTTTTAGGGAGAGTAGCCACTGGGGATGTGCCCTAAGCCGAATACCGTATTCAAAAAGGCACAAATAATGATTACAAAACGAATAATGGATTCATTTGAATAACAGAAAAAAATATTCGTTTGACTGATTATCCAAGAAGCACAAGGATAAAGAGACATTTTAAATAAACATCTAAAATGACAATGAATTTATGAGTCTGTGAAGCCAATATTTCTAAAGTGTAAACCTTATGAATGAAAATGCGCATGGTGTGATTGATTTCAGATCAGATGGCGCGGTCTCGACTCTGCTTGCGGTCTCCATTAATTGTGCGTGGAGTTTGTCAAGTGTAACATTAACTAAGATACGACAACATGTACACATTCCACTTCTTGAAATGTCTATGTTAATGTGTCACACGATTCATAATGATTCCCATGTATTCATTTATAGCCTTAACCTGAGCACAATGTTAAATTCCCTGACCTGAAGTGATGGTTTCATGTCGGAACACGTCTATCCATCTCTTCAAGTTGACCACATTTATATCCACTTCAGTGATTAAGGTAATTATCTGGTTAAGACTTTATTCCGAAAAAAGTTCAAATGCTCCATAAAGGTTTAAATGCTCCATAGAGCAGCCTGTTCATCTATTCGGAATATTCCTGCTCATGTTCTCTTCTTCTTTAAACTGTGCTAAATTTGTGTATGTTAAGTGTTCTTGAGCTCTGGAAAGGCGCTATATGAATTTAACATTATTATTAGGCCTATTATTATTTAACTAAATAATGGTGTCCTATTGTAAAGGTTCCTGATACTTATGTGACTTTAACCTGTTTGTAGCCTATATCGATTTATTTTAATTTCTTTTCATGTTTGAATTTGTATTTAATATTCACTGCAAAATGTGTGCTTGACATTTCACATTTTGCTTGACACCTGCAGAATAATGTCATGCATTCACAGACTTAAATGAAAATTCAGCAGATATTAATATCAGAAATACCAGAAAAAAAACACAGTTAACAACATATTGCACAGTTAATGTATCCTACAAATTCAGCTTCATCTCGTAAGAAAAAAATAATAAAATAACAATTTAATTTAATGGGTGTTTCATATAGTTTTGACAAATTTAAGCCCGCCCACATCAGGTTCTATCCGAATACAGAGGCAGATACAGATAATTTTGTCATATGAACAGATACAGATACAGACGATGGCCTTGCTGTACACCCCTAGTAGCCACAGTACTAAATTGTTTCCATTTATAAACAGTTTGTCTAACTGTGGACAGATGAATATCTAAGCTCTTCGAGATAACTTTGTAACCCTTTCCAGCTTCATACAATGCAAAAAGTCTTGATCATATGTCTTCTGAGATCTCTTTTTTGCAAGGCATGGTCCACGTCAACAGATGCTTCATGTGAATAGCAAACTCAAAATGTTTGAGTGCTTTTTATAAGTCAAAGTAGCTCTAACCCACACCTCCAATCGTGTTTCATTAATTGGATGCCAGGTTTGCCAACTCCTGACTCTAATTCGATTTTTTTTTTTTTTTTTTTTTTACATCACTAGCCTAGGGGTTCTCATACTTTTTACAACTACACTATGAATGTTTGAATGATGTATTTGCACAAGAACAATTCAATAATTTGTGTTATTAGTTAAAACAGATTGTGTTTGTTTATTTTTGTAACTTAGATGATCAAACCAGATTTTAAGACAAATTTATACATGAATGCAAGTCATTCCAAAGGGTTCACATACTTTTTCTTGCCACTGTATGTTTATTATGGAATTTACATACGGGTCAGGAGGCATGATTAATTACTTAATTGTTTTTTTTTTTTACAGTTTATTTATTAATTTTTTTAATAATAATTAACACTAAAGTAACACATTAAATCAACAGCCCTAGTAAAAATACAGGACAAAAAAAAACTGATTTGTTTAAATATATTATTTTTGGGGGCCTGGGTAGCTCAGCGAGTATTGATGCTGACTACCACCCCTGAAGTCACGAGTTCGAATCCAGGGTGTGCTGAGTGACTCCAGCCAGGTCTCCTAAGCAACCAAATTGGCCCGGTTGCTAGGGAGGGTAGAGTCACATGGGGTAACCTCCTCGTGGTCGTGATTAGTGGTTCTTGCTCTCAATGGGGCGCGTGGTAAGTTGTGCGTGGATCGCAGAGGAGTAGCATGAGCCTCCACATGCTGTAAGTGTCCGCGGTGTCATGCACAGTGAGCCATGTGATGTGTGGATTGACGGTCTCAGAAGCGGAGGCAACTGAGACTTGTCCACCGCCACCCAGATTGAGGTAACCGCACCACGTGGACCTACTAAGTAGTGGGAATTGGGCTTGCCAAATTGGGGAGAAAAGGGGATAAAATAAAATAAAAAAAATTATAATAATTTATATATATTTTTGTTTAGTGTAAATGTGGTCTAATAGACTAGCTATTATTGTTTAATGATAACTTAATAAAGCAGGCTTAATTTGGAGAAATACTTGAATGTTACATGCCATTGTTTTAATTTTATTTGTTAAAATTGACAGTAAAATTTAACTTTTTACATAAAGGAGTGTGTTCAATAACATTCGTTTTTGCTACGGTATCAAGAATTGCAAAATTTTACCCGTATTGGTATTGCGACAACCCTAAAAGTTACACTGGAACAATTTGTCTTTATCCGTGCTTAAAGGTATGCTCAGTTTACCTCATGATAATCATGTGCTCCATGATTTGTTTAGGGTGATATTTTCAGCTTCAGAGGTGTTGACGAGTAATTGTATGTGATTGGAGCTCACAGGGCAGTTTGAGGGTGTGAAAAGTTTCATTGACAGCTCGTTTGTTTGTTTCAGCACGGTGACGTCAGCCGTCTTCACTGTGGGAGACAATGTGGTGTCTGGAAGTGATGATCGCACCGTCAAGGTGTGGGACTTGAAGAACATGAGATCTCCGATCGCTACCATCCGCACAGACTCAGCCGTTAATAGGTAAGAGCAGCAGGTTGGTGAGGTGTAAGACAGCTTCCCGAGACTTTTGTTTCTGAACAATCAGGTACAACAAAGTGCCTATTTTACAAACTTCACAGACTTGAAGAAATTAGTTCTTTGGAAAATTGGTATCCTGAAAAAATTAAAGGCCAAGTAAAATGGATGGATGAGAGTCATCCATAATATTTTTGGTGCAAATTTCCTGATGAGAAAGACTGTAAATTTTAAATGTGTTTATCTGATTATTTATATCAGTTAATTTTGTCAACTTTTAGGAATACACTAGCTAATAGATGGCATCAAAGATAACAGACATGGACTAAAAGCCACAAGTGTCAAATTTGGATATCATGGTATTTTATTTATAGAAGATACTCTAGATTTGGATATGTGTGGTTGTAATATTAATGTCTGTTGATTGATACTTGGTTTATTATTTTCTATTCAGTTTTTTTCTTGTGTTGAGTGATTTTTTTTTTTGTTGTTGTTATAATGTGCAGGATAAGTGTCTCTGCAAACCAAAGAATCATTGCTCTACCACACGACAACAGACAGGTCAGACTGTTCGACATGAATGGGGTCCGTTTGGCCCGTCTCCCGCGGAGCAACAGACAGGTACATTGCTCACAGAGAGAGGTTTTATTACCTCTTTTTCTTCATTCCACATCTGTCAAACTGCCTTGCACACTTTAAGCACCTTAAATTGTTATTCTTATGGATGGTGTTTTTTTATTTATTTTTTATTAAATTGTAGGTACAGATAATTATATAAATTCTGAAAATATTATCTTAAATGTAATGTTAGATAACATACTATATTATCAGATAATAAAAGACTATAATATAGCACCCATATACTATACTAACTTAAAAAAATAATAATAATATATTGTCATAAATATCTCAATATAATATAATATAATATAATATAGCCTTAGCACCAAACAGCACCTTGAATTGTTTTCAGTCTTCATTCGTCTTATGGACAGTGTCTCATCCTAGTGAGTTGCATATACCTTGATAGTTTTTTTTTTCTTTTGATCATTATAGGCATGGATTAGACTCTATTATGTCAAATTGTAGGTACAGATAATTAGATAAAATTTAAACATATAATCAGAAATCAGAATATACAATGAGAAATCCCACTATTACAAAATAATGTAATATATAATGTTTAGTGCAGTCAGTAGATAAAATTTTTTAATCCCGATTAATCGAATCATTTATTTTGTAGTTAATCGCACATTTTGAAAGTGATGAAATTTGAAATGTATTTCCATCTTAGGAAAGAAAACAAAACAATATGTAACAATATAATGCTTTATTAACACTTTTCAAACAAAGCCTTCCACAGTATAAAGATAGAAATGCACTAAAATAGCACCAATTCAAGTAACATTAAATGTTTCCCAAAGTCTAAATGGGAGTTTGACTAACTGAAAGAACCTTGTCTCCCCATAGGTTGCATTTAAATCTCATCCTCTAAAATATTAATCGTGGTCACATTTATGATTTGCGTGAGGTCGTCAATGCTAGCGTCAAGTGGCGCTTTGGTCTCCACTTGAAAAGCGCTGCAGACAACGTCCCATTCTGCATTTTGGTGATAGTTAAGACTTGCCGTGCTTCTGTGGTAATTAAATTGCACCTGACAGAGGCTGCAAAGTACTTGCTTTCTGTCACCAAGCCCCATCTGGGCTTGTTTTTGACATACAAATAGCGTTAAGAGGTCCTTTCCCATCGCTGCTCTGTGTGTGTTGTTGTGTGTGCGCCAGTGTAATGACTCCAGGCGGACACATCGTAAAGGTTCTGACCTATTTCCACCAGTGTTTTTGATGGTTTATGCTTTATTAATGGTATCTGCGTCAATCGCGATTAAGAAAAATTTAAGTGTTAACACGTATTAATTTTAAAAAGTTTAACTCTTTAATCGCAACTAACGATTATTTTGATGATTGATTAATCTTTGATTATTTCTTCGATTAATCGGTTATTTGGATAGAAAAGCCACATTTTAGTTTCTGTATTTTGTATAAAAAATATATTAAAAAACATAAATGATTGTATTTTAGACATTTTGTATTAAAAATATTACAAATATAAATGTTACAGTATAAAATAAAATGTCTATATTTGGATATTTGGGTTATTTTTGATCATCTAAACATCTGGAACCTTTTGAAATTTGACGTATTTTTTCTTCAAGGTTTTGGGAAATCAAACTAAAACTTAAGTTATAATATTCTGACTGACCTTTTACACATTGAGGAAGGTCTGTGTGGCAAAAATATATGTAATAAAAACATTAGCAGTTTACTATCGGAGTGCAGATCGTCTCTTCATAATATTCTGACTGAACCCATGAGTAGACTACTTTAATGAGTTGGGATTGTGCATCAAGTGAAAAGTTTGTTCCCTACTCCACAACAGATATAGTTTTCTTTTCAGGCTCTTAATTATTTAGGTAAACTTTAGAAATATGATGGCAAACCAGGCCAGTTTGTTTCCTAATATCAAACATCATTAGAAGGGAACATATAATACAAACATGAAGAAAACTTTATCCATAATATTTCTCTTAATTCTTGAATGTCCAGACTTTAGAGTCCTTTATTCTACTCGTACTTGTGCTCGTAAAAATGCTCTGATACCAAAAACAAAACCATCTGTACGAATGTCATTCCGTAAACATTCAGCGCACAAATTAAAATCATGTTATGTCCTAGTGAGATTATTTAACTGCAAAAGCTGCGATTTAATTTATATATATATATATAGTTTGCATGTGCTGCACACTTCAAACATGAGTGCTTGTGAATGTGTGAAGCCGGTGTTGCGCTGACATAAAGACACAAAGTTCTCATACCTTTTAGAGATCCTTGGCTCATACATGGAAAACACCATCATGAGCATCACACGCTCTGTTTGTAGCAGATGACAGTGAGCAGAGCACTGATTCACTTTTTAGCGCGAGGCACATACAGTCTACATATTTATTATGAAATAGAAGCCTTTTGCAGTTTAATAATCACTTTGAGTCACTTAGTGACCGGCTTTTCCGGATTGAGAAGCTATCGTCATAGCAACACAAACACTTCAAAATAAAAGCTCCACCAAAATAAAATCTCAATTTAAATGGAAAACAATTACAACAGAAATAGATAACTGCTGTATAGTTATGTAATATTCACTGTAATACTACTACTACTACTACTGCTACTAATAATAAGAATATACAATAGTAATTGTATTGTATTTAAGCAATATCTCACATCTGTGATGCAGCACTTTATTTGCCTTTAGTTTACAGTGATACATTTTAGTAGCTTAAGTGTGGTAATTTCTCCACCCTGTTTCATTATGCAAGCACATTTTTCACTAGTGTAAAGTGACATCATTGACGGAGCTTCTCGGTGCATGCCACACATATCCATCTAAACGAAAATGAAATTCGTTTTCGATTAGTTTCATCGATTATTATAATTTTTAACATGCTAACATCAGAATCATTCTTGAGTGTTTGCTGGTGTCTTGTGTGGTTCACATAACTTCTTGTTCTGCGCATAAGTGGCTGTTAACAAAACTGCTGCCCATGAAGAGCATCTCAAATCAGTCTTTGACGAGGGTCCATTTTAATTAGAATGCTGTTTTTGTAGATACCCATGTCGGCAGCAGAAAAGTAAACTCAATAGGTTATGCAAGGCAACCATTATCTGTAATTTCAAATGAGCTAGTTTTGTATGTTTGTATGTGTTCTGACAAATATGTTGCATTTAATGTGCAGGGGCATCGCCGCATGGTGTGCTGCTCTGCGTGGAATGAGGAGAACCAGGCCTGCAATCTTTTCACCTGTGGCTTTGACCGGCAGGCCATCGGCTGGAACATCAACATACCTGCCCTGCTGCAAGAGAAGTGATGTGTTCACGCCCGCTACCCGCATTTGCGGTTTCACATGCGTATATAAGCTTACCACGGGCCATCCACACAAACGCCACTGACTCCTCAAGCACATTCATCAGTGCAACACCTGCAGTAGATTTAAAGTACATTCACGTTGGCGTCTACAGTCACTGTCCCACATTCAGATCTCATCCTTTCATGCCTTGAACAATGTATGTGATGTCCGAGGAAGGCAACAGACTTGTACCAGATGTTTAATTTCATTGAAGTTGTGTATATCTAGTTCTGCACTGTCTGTTCTGAGGTCATATAGTGTGGTGAACTGACTCTTAGTCTTGTTACCTTGTTTTTACATGTTTGCATGATTCAAGCTGGGACAAGACAGGAACGTTGCTGAAATGTTCCTTCATGGCCTGTTGTGGTTACACTTAAATAACTTTTCACTTTAGTGGTATTTTTGTCGTGCAATGTTCAGTTTGTTGTATGTACAGATAACCTTTTATTTTATGATGGCATTTTAGATATTATTTTTGGTTTTTGTATAGATATCTGCCTTGCTTTTTATAGAAACACGCCTTTGCTTGTAACATGCAAAAGAGACGGAGCGCTCTGCCTTTGTGAAAGGAAATCTGCAAATATATTTACGGATCTGCACCTTCTTGATGTTCTGATTGGAACTGCAGTTAAAGCGGCCAATCAGCTACTGGCAGTATTGCCGGCAGTCCATTTGCATGACAAACCCAGCTCTCTGTCAAATATGTGATGCAAAATGCTGTATAATTGCTGTGTAATCTTGTTCACCCAAATGAAAACAAAAAAAGAGGGCTTTGCAAGTAATGTGAAGTAGTTTTGGAGCCCAGGTTTGATGTTCAGTTTCATTTTAAGGGCTTTCAAGTCATGTAATAGTAAATATCCTAGTCAAATGTTATTCAGATTAATACATTGAGTTCACATCCTGGTCACTGCTGTACTTTTTATGTAAAAGTGATTTTTTTTTTTTTATAGCAGTGAGTGTGTTCAATATTGTAATATTCGTCTGTACTTTTGGACCAAACAATGTTGATTTGCTTCGTGTGACCTACTGATTCTTTACATGTTTGCAGACATACTTGTTTTGGACATGTGATGTGTGAACCACTGTGCTTCGCTGTATCTACAGAAAACATCGATGAAGATGCTGTCATTCACTTAAATGATTCGAGACATTCAGAATCTTTAAATGGAAGCTTTGCCATCGGTGTGTTACAAGCAGTTACTGCATTACTGGACTATTACTACAACTACAGTACATTGGACATTATAAGAAATGCTGGTGGAAAAGTGTCGATTGTTCCTTTTCATTTAGACGAAACAATTCTTAGATGTTTATTATGATAAAGATGTTTATTTGTGTGATTTTTGACCATGGTAATTGGACTGTGTGTTTGACCCTAGAGTTGCAATGTACGCAAAACTGCATAGAAATCGTTCATCTTCTATCCAGCTATCAAAAAAAACAAGCAAACATCATGTACGCCAATTGACTCATCAGAATGTCCTTTAAAATGTTGGAGATCTGACACTTTGTTAGTCGTTATTACTTTGATATAACATTCTGAATTGAGCCATAATTATTATTATTATTATTTTTTTTTTTAGAGCAACCTAATTTACCATATTGGACAAATGATATATTGCATCATCAAAACAATGTAGAGATGTCGATTCTAATTCACTCACTGCTGGGCTTCAGAATAAAGTAAAAATTCTTTAAACATTCTAGTTCTTGCTGTTTTTTATTAAACATACAATTTAACATGATTAGTGTCTATAAAAATGTTAACAATTTTACACCGTAACAATACAGATACAGACTGTCGAATTGTGCACAGCTATTCATTAAATACACTGTTGCTATGTGAAAAGAGTTTTAAAAGTTTTTTACCAATATGATTTTTTGTCCATCATATTTCACTTAAAAAAAAAAAAAAAATTAAAAAAAAAGGTGGCAAAGTTGTTTTTCTGTTTTTATTCACATAAACATTCACTTTTAAGGTTAAACTGAAGTGCAATTTACAGACCTTAGCAGCATGTGCTTGTGAATTTAAATGTACACTTTACTGTGATCTTTTAGCTATTCTTTTAATCTTGAGTCATTTTTACACATTTTTACAAAATGTACAGTTATTACAATATTGCCATTCAATCATGCCTTAAAATGGAATTACTTGATGGTACTTCATTTTGTCAGGTGTTTCTGTTTAACACAAAAGTAAAACAAGTGTTGCAACAAGATGTATATATAACATAAACCACTCCAAAACACCTTTTCATATGATTAAAATAACAAATACACAAACATTAACGGGACACATGTGCACTAACATCCTCCATTATGGACTGAAATGTCAAATTGGATGTTACAAGTTATCGTCATAGCGTGATAAATTCAACAAACCATATCATTATAAAATAACTTGATTTCCATTTACAGTCTCGGATGACAAGCTAGACAGGAAATGCTGGGTCAGATGTTTGGTTCAAATGCTCAGTTTCACCCTCATCTTTCTTTTGGTAAAGTTTAACACACTTTAAGCTGGGGTGGACAGATTCATTATTTGTAGTATATACACACTACCAGTCAAAAGTTTTGAAACACTTGACTGAAATGTTTCTCATGATCTTAAAAATCTTTTGATCTGAAGGCGTATGCTTAAATGTTTGAAATTAGTTTTGTAGACAAAAATATAATTGTGCCACCATATTAATTTATTTCATTATAAAACTAAAATTTAATTAAAAATAATAAAAAAAAAGTTTTTGAAATTGATGACTTGGACCAAATAATAAAGAAAAGCAGCCAATAAGTGCCCAACATAGATGGGAACTCCTTCAATACTGTTTAAAAAGCATCCCAGGGTAATACCTCAAGAAGTTGGTTGAGAAAATGTCAAGAGTACATGTCTGCAAATTCTAGGCAAAGGGTGACTACTTTGAAGATGCTAAACTATAACACAGTTTTGATTTATTTTGGATTTTGTTTAGTCACAACGTAATTCCCATAGTTCCATTTATGTTATTCCATAGTTTTGATGACTTTACTATTATTCTAAAATGTGAAGAAAAAATTATAATAAAGAATGAGTAAGTGTTTCAAAACTTTTGACCGGTAGTGTATGTATGTATATATATATATATATATATCACCACATCTGATGAGAGACACACAAAGAAGGGGCATATATATAGAGAGAGAGAGAGAGAGATTTATATATATATGTATATTTGTCACCACTAGGTGTCCCTGTAACATTTCAGCTGTTTAAAGGGGGCTTAATGACATCTTGGCAAGCACTGACAAAGCGGCTTTGAAAAAAACAGGCTAAAAGGCTATGAGAAAATATATTAGGAGCTGTCATTTACTCAAACACAACAGTGTGATTGAACATTTTAACAAATTAAGCAAAGGAATCATGAATTAAAATAAATGTTAGCAGTAAATTTAAATATACTAATCATGGAATATGGTGATGTTAATTGTACAACAGTAAACATTTTTAAAGACATATATTTATAATTTGACAAAATAATATGAGGTTTTACAGCACGCATAGAAAAATACATAAAAAAGTAATTCTACATAAAAGACATGAATGACACATACGTAAATAATAAAATAAACAGTTGCAGTAGAATCATTGGTTAAACCTCAGGTAAAGTGGCATGCGTTTCATAGGTTGGGTCGGGCATTACAGAGCAATTTGTAATTTGCTCGGTTTGTAAATGAATCCATTAACTACAAATTACTCCATAATCACAGATCTCTACTTGCGCTCTTAAAGCGCAAATTAAACTCCATTTTCCTTTCGCCTTTTCTGTCTGCATCAAACCAGGAACATTCCCTTTCCTTTTCAAGCAGGTCTTTGCCCTAAACGCCCCATGTAAAGATGCAGTTCTTACACACAAAGGAAAACCAACGGAGAAATGGCACCGCCACCTGTGAACGTGAGCGTGTTTTGAGGTATTAAAGCAGCATGCTGTATTGGTGCAAAACACAGCAAGTGCTCTGAAGAGACCCAGGGTTCGTCGTAATGGCACCATTTACATCAGCTTGTCACCATTACCTTGCACTGCACACCCAAAATGGGGCTGAATTAACCTGTCTTTGCAATGTCAAACCCTACTCAGGTTTTTTTTTTTTTTTTCTTTTTTCTCATTTTGTTGCTGTTCAAATGAAGCAGAGAGAGGAAAGCAAGGGACGCATCACTCTGACAGGGTCTCTAATTGGACAGTGTGTTGGAGCTCTTCAGGGGCAGGCCAGCCGGAAACGGGCAGATAATGACAAGACGGCAACTGCCTTTCACTTTGGCGAAGGTTAAAACACATACACAAGTTTGAATGACAGCTACAGAAGAGCCGATTGACACTCAATGTAGAGAGAGAGAGAGAGAGAGAGAGAGAGAGAGGTGACTATTTCTCTTGTATCTTTTCCCTCAATCTGTGAAAACTCTCGCGAGATAACATGCGACATTCATGCGCTTTGTTGATTTGAAGTTTTGTAGCAAACCTCGCCCTGACACATCTCTAACCCTACCCTAACCCAACCTGACTTAACCCTTCCCTACCCTACCCTAACCTAACCTAACCCAATGGTTCTCCACCTTTTTGGTCAGTAGGCCCCCTACTGACCAAGACAATATTCACACACCCCTTCCTCAAAAAAATACCTTGTGCAAGACAGCACACAGTGATTAATTTTCACCAGAGTGAGAAATATGATGTCAGTTTATGTGGTAAAATCAATTTCATGGCAGATTTTAATCAAGGTATTTTAATTTATTTAAATGATTTTAAGTCATCATGAGGCCCCCTTGAAAGTTTGCTCCCTTGTGGGCCCTAGCCCACAGGTTGAGAACCACTAATCTAATCTAACCTACCCTAAACCTACCTTACAAAATTCTACCCCAACCTAACACAACCCTATCTTACCCTTACCCTACCCTGACATCAACCAAACCTACCCTAAGCCAACCCGACCCCACCCTAACCCAATCCTACCTTTACATAACCCAACCCAATCTAATCCAACCCTTCCCTATGCCAAACCAACCCCACCCTAACCCATTCCTAACCTACCCCAAAGCCAAGCCAACCCTAACCCAGCCCTATCTTACAACTACCCTACCCTACCCTAACCCAGTCCTAACATACCCCAACACCAAGCCAACCCTAGCCTAACCCAGTCCTACCTTACCGCTACCCTACCCCACTCTAACGCAGTCCTAACTTAACCTAACCTAACCTAATGCCAAGCCAACCTTACCCTAACCCAGCCCTATCTTACCACTACCCTACCCCACCCTAACCCAGTTCTAACCTACCCCAACGCCAAGCCTACCCTACCCTAACCCAGCCCTTTCTCAACACTACCCCACCCTAACCCAGCCCTAACCTACACCTTCCCTACCCTCATCCAACCCTACCCCACCCTAACCCAACCCTACCCTAACCTTAAAGGAGTATTCCAGGTTCAATACAAGTTAAGATCTACCCACAGCATTTGTGGCATAATGTTGATTACCACAGAGAATAATTTCAACTCATAAAGCCGGTAACCTAGTAACTTCAGCACAATGGGCCTCATTCATGAAACACGAGCAGAACAATTTTTTGTGTAAATTGTCTGTAAAGCCTTTCTGGGGTAAATTCTCAGATTCATTAAAGTTTTCATATATTCCAAACGTTAGATGGTACGAACAAAATTTACACCTGCTCCGACCACATGTAAATTGTGTGTAAGACATCCGAACTTGTGGTCATTCAGGCAAACTGTCATGACTACGTTTTGATAAAAGTGAAGTTAAATAAGTAATGAAAAAAAATTACTAATGGATTGAAATTAACCTTAAAAAAAAAAAAAAAACATAAATTAGTGGAAAAAAAAAAAAAGATTTTGCTTTCTTTTTAAACCATAGCCTGTACTTATTTAGAAACATTTCTTTACTGCTTGAATTCGTTTTTTCAAAGTATAATTTTTCCCCAACTCTGCTTATCGTTTTTCCAGCAGAAGTGCTTTATTTTTCTAAAAAAATATAATGCCCTCTAATGTGACTGGTTGGACAGTTTTGTTTTTTATTTGATATGAGCTTTATAATTTAGGTTTCAAAATATAGTGTAGGTAAATCGCGTTCAGTTGATAAGGTATTGTCAATGCTAATGCTGTTAAATCCATAAATAAACACATCGCAGGCAGGTGCGAACACACTACAACAGGGAAAAAAATAGGAAAAGCCCGTACACTGTCGTATTGCTTGCAGATCTGTAATATCTTACAGCTTTTCGGCCAAAGATCTTCTTTAGGCATTCTATTAATTTTTCTGAAGATTCTTCCAGTTGCAAGCATATCACGGTTACCATCATGATTTTCCCAGAAATTGGCGATGCTCTACGAAATGAACCAGAGAAGGTTAATGGTGTTGGACATCCTACTCCCGGCGTCAACTGTTTTACACTCACGTCAAACCATTTTTATTGATTTCTTGAACTGTATGATCACACAAAAGAGCATCATATGACAGCAAAAACATGCAATGAAAGTCCTCACTTTCTTTAACACGCTATTGTGCTTGCTAAATAAAGATTTTACGATGTGAATGCACAAAAGATTTCATTACTGTTCTGCATAGATATTAAGTCAGGTGCCTTCCCTATATGGTGTTTTCATGGGCGTGGATTACGATAATTGTGAATGAATCGTGCACACACTCTCTCTTTATGAATGTTTGGAATTCACTAACATGCACACGTTTTACTAACAAATCTTTGGAATACGAAGCATTTGTGAATCTGGTGAAAAGTTTTCAGGAAGGTCCATTTTACACGCAAATTACAAATTTACTCATATCTTTACGAAAGTTTCTTGAATGAGGACCAATGCAATTATACCAGAAACTGACATAATATTACCTACTGGAATTACGTCAGGAATTTATAACCAGAAGTCAGTCTTGCAATAGAAAAGTAGTTCCACTTAAATGACAATACATTTTTACAGCTCAGTTTATGGAAGTTCTTTAACACATATTACTTCTATTTACTTCCATTCTAAGTGTTACTGCTGTTGCATAAAAAAATAAAATAAAATAAAATAAAAACTGAGGGATGAATCAAAATCATTTTCTGTGTTAACTTATGGTTACAAGTTACACTCAATCGGCAGCATTGGTAGCGTACTGTCATTGAACCCTGAACATCCTATAACACTACTCCCTCACAATTACCTTGGTAGCAGCAAATGTGAATCTCGCGAGAGTTTCACATAACTAGGTTAACCATCTAGAAATGAACCTTGTTGACTCCCACTGGAGATTTTATATCAGTGGAGCATTGTTGACTGTACCCTGGGGGTGTGAAGGGGCCTCTGTGGCAATTGGTTGGCAGATTGAAGGTGGTTTTGGTGGTTAGGGGACAATCACGACCAGATCAGGCTTCAACACTCATACAGTCACAGCAAAGTTTTCCTGCTCAGGAGGTTTCCTGACCCAGGTCCCTAAACCCGCTTCCTGAAGACCCTTCAGCCACTGCAGCTTCACAGTCTGGTAGGTACCAGCGGCCTGCTTCGCTTCACAGTACAATAGTGACGTACCACTCTGACTCGTGCCACGGACCACCAGCTACAGAGAGAGGAATCGAAAGAAAGAAATAGGGATGGGGCGACAGACAGAAGAATGAGATGGTGAGAGAGCAAAACAAAACGAATGAGCCAGCACAAACGTGGCATTTGAGCAGCTGTGTAATCTCTCCATTTAAATTTCACAAGCAATTGAACATTCTCCATGCTTTTGTGCATTTCTTTGTTGCACACTCACACACGGAAAAAAAAAATTGCGCAAGCAAAAAGGGGTGCGGCGAACGGAGGGGCTCAGAGAAAAGAAAAGTTTCTTTGGAGATTAGCGTGTATGTTCTTGCGTCCCTGACTGCGCGCACAGAGCATTTGCCATGGGAGGCCGCTCAAGTGCTTTTCGAGATGATTACCATTTCCAGTCATTACACTTTAACTGCCAGCAGCCGGATCTCTCCAATACATTTACATGATGAGAGCCTAATTTTGCACATTCTTTTTTCTTTGAAGAAATGGGAGCCACTCTGTTAATAAACACTGAATTCTTCATCCTCAACTAGTTCTTTGTATTAACCCGAGAAATGCCACCAGGTCTGGGTTGGTAATTGAAAGGTTGAGGTCAAACCCTGCAAGGTTTCTGCAGTATCATCATTGTCCCCTTGACTTCAAGTTGCTAAAGGAGCACTGATCCTGCAATAAGTGTACAATAAGCAAGGGGATTTCAAACTTGTTCAGAAAGGAATACAACAGTACTGCTTACTGCATACTGCACATGCTATATTATGCATACTTCCTACCTTAAATATTTTATGTAAAATAGTATGCAGTATGCAACAATAAGTGTTTTTAACTATGTAGTATGCTACATTGTTGTCACATGACCTCACTCATCATTTTGGAAAAATACGAAAATGTCCCATTTTTATCTAATTTTGTAAAAAAAAAAAAAGAGAGATTAAAATGAGAAGGGAAGGTCAAGCATAATGGGGATACACTAAGCAATGCTGAGAATGCAATTTGTACTTACGTAAGCTTGTGTAGCTAAAAATATCTGCATTCACTCATTTGCATTGGGTATGTTTTGGGCTTAAGTCACTTTACAATTTAAGCTGGCGACACTGCATGTAGGGGTTAGGTTAGGGTTGTACTGTTAGGGTCCGTTCAGAACAAACACGTTCTTGTGCTGAAAAAGTGAGATGCAGCACAACAAACTGAACAGAGCGCAGGTGTCTTGAAATGTGTTTTATAAGTCAAAAGTTCTTTCAACTTGACACAGCGTCTAAAAAAACAAGGTGTTTCTGCACGAGGCGCTGAAAAGTGCAATGGCTAAAGACGTCTGTCTAGCAAATGTTTACGTTTACAAAAACAGCACAGATGGATGCAACAGCGTGTTCAGTGTGAACGGCCCCTAAGTTGCCTAACATATTCCAAATAAAATATTTTATTCTATTCACATCTAAGCTCACCTTGCGGTAGAGTCTGATCCACCGTGCAAAAAGTGCAAGCTTGCAAAGTCTGGACAGAGCCCCGGAGTCCCATCTTTTTCCAGTAGATGCATTGAGCACCTCCAATTGTGAGTCGCCTGCAGTCCAATTCACACTCAAACACACAGACTTCCCCTGCTGCCTGCAGTCATCCCTGCTCAGACCTGAAGTATGTGCATGCAAGAAAAAAAAGAAGAGGAAGACAGTGTGAAAGACAGCAAGATAGGAAAAGAAAAAGCACTCAAGGGAGGTTCTATTAAGCATGTGATTGCCGAAGTGTTTCATTAGCAGGTGAGTTTGTCTGTGTGTCGTCTGTGCTATCTTTGAGGTAAACATTGGTTCCTGACACAAAGAATATCACAGGCTCCTCAATCATTGCCGCTCCGCTACACCAATTAGCATGGCTTTCTTTCATTCTTAAGTGGAGAGTATCATGGCATTTAACATGATGTTTGGGTCCTGCTGACTTATTAATGTATTACAGTTGTGCTCAAAAGTTTGCATACCCTTGGAGAATTAGTAATATATGTACCATTTTTAAAGAAAACATGAGTGAGCAGGCAAAACACATTTCTTTTACTTCTTATGGGATTCATATTCAACTGTAGGTTATAACAGAATGACACAATCATAAAACAAAACATGGCACCAAAGAACAAAAGTCTGCATACCCTTAGTTCATAATATTGTGTATTGCCCCCTTTAGCATCAATGACAGCATGCAGTCTTTTGTAATAGTTATCTATGAGGCCCCAAATTCTTGCAGGTGGTATAGCTGCCCATTCGTCTTGGCAAAATGCCTCCAGGCCATGCAAAGTCTTTGGTCGTCTTGCATGAACCGCACGTTTGAGATCTCCCCAGAGTGGCTCAATGATATTAAGGTCAGGAGACTGTGATGGCCACTGCAGAACCTTCACCTTTTACTGCTGTAACCACTGGAGGGTCAACTTGTCCTTGTGCTTAGGGTCATTGTCGTGCTGGAATGTCAAAGAACATCCCATGCACAGCTTTCATGCAGAAGAATGCAAATTGTCTGCCAGTATTTTCTGATAACATGCTGCATTCATCTTGCCAACAATTTTCACAAGATTCCCCGTGCCTTTAGAGCTCACACACCCCCAAAACATCAGTGAGCCACCAACATGCTTCACAGTGGGGATGGTATTCTTTTCACTATAGGCCTTGTTGACCCCTCTCCAAACATAGCACTTATGGTTGTGACCATAAAGCTCTATTTTGGTCTCGTCACTCCAAATTACAGTGTGCCAGAAGCTGTGAGGCGTGTCAAGGTGTTGTCGGGCATATTTTAACCAGGCTTTTTTGTGGCATTGGCACAGTAAAGGCTTTTTTCTGGCAACTCGACCATGCAGCTCATTTTTGTTCAAGTATCGTCGTATTGTGCTCCTTGAAACAACCACACCGTCTTTTTCCAGAGTAGCCTGTATTTCTCCTGAGGTTACCTGTGGGTTTTTCTTTGTATTCCGAACAATTCTTCTGGCAGTTGTGGCTGAAATCTTTCTTGGTCTACCTGACCTTGGCTTGGTATCAAGAGATCCCCGAATTTTCTATTTCTTAATAAGTGATTGAACAGTACTGACTGGCATTTTCAAGGCTTTGGATATCTTTTTATATCCTTTTCCATTTTTCTAAAGTTCCTTTACCTTGTTACGCAGGTCTTTTGACAGTTCTTTTCTGCTCCCCATGGCTCAGTATCTAGCCTGCTCAGTGCATCCACGTGAGAGCTAACAAACTCATTGACTATTTATACACAGGCACTAATTGCAATTTAAAAAGCCACAGGTGTGGGAAATTAAACATTTAATTGCCATTTAAACCTGTGTGTGTCACCTTGTGTGTCTGTAACAAGGCCAAACATTCAAGGGTATGTAAACTTTTGATCAGGGCCATTTGGGTGATTTCTGTTATCATTATGATTTAAAAAGGAGCCAAACAACTATGTGATGATAATTGGCTTCATATGATCACTATCCTTAAATAAAAGATAAATCATGCATTTTTTTGCATGATCAGTCATATTTTCAAAATCAATGCCAAAATTTCACAATTTCTGCCAGGGTATGCAAACTTTTGAGCACAATTGTACATGAGGCAGAATGGTATAGCGTGTTGTAAAAAGGTGGCAAGTTTACGAAACTGAAAATTCGGCACGTAAGGCAGCTGTACAAATGTTTACTGCGAACTTGATTGAAGTCAGAGTGAATATTCACAGATTGAGACGTGAAATTTGTTTGTTTACAGCAACTCTTACACCGTGTCCTAACCAAGCGTGACAACCTTCCAGCGACAAGCACTTTATCTGACCACAATGAACAAAACTGCAGCGTGACATGACAATTACAGCTAATAAGATCATATTTGATGTCTAATATACAGCTTTGTGGAGTGGTATTTTGGACCAGTGGGATTTCTTAGTGGGCGGGGATACCAAGTGCAATGCTGCAGAAGTAGAAACACTAGCTGTGTCCCAAATCGCATCCCACAAACTGCGAATGCTTCCGTGTAGTAAAAACTCTATTCAGACAGTGTTCCATTTGGGACAATTCATACACCTAGATGGCCGAGTGCATAGTGTATAGTGAAAGTACGTCATTAGAGACACAGCTCAAGTGATCGACAAAATGTCCTGTCGCTCATCATTTGTCGCAGTTGGTTAGGACAAAAACTTGATTTACATGGAAGACACAGCATTTAGCCTTTATTACTATATTGCATTGTGATAGAGCGCATATAGCGTAATACAGCGCAACAGTGCCCATTTTTTCAGATGTCTAGGTTCCGGAAGTATTTTTCCCATTCATTTTTTTCCATAGGCTTTCATAAAATCCTTCATAAAAGAGTTCTAAGCCATAAACCAAACCAACCAGCTCTGAAGTAAATCAAAACATTAAAAACTTTCATTTGAAGGGAAGGTGAAATAATGTGTACTTAACATCTTTCATGAGGGAATAAACTACAATTCCATGAAGCATTGCGAAAGACGTAACTGAATTAAAAACGACTGATTTTAGGTTGTTGAATATAAGTTGATATTCAACAAATAAGTATATTTGTCTCGACTTTCTGATTGGTAGATATTTTTCTGCAGGATTATGGGTAGTGTAGTTATTTAGCACAAATTCCGCAATTCAACAAAATTTTTTAAACAACGAAGTTGAAAAAATGCGGACTGATGGCTTCAACAGAAGCATATACCATCGATGAACAACCTCTGAGCTCATGGTAGGTCTATCTTTAAAGGTTTAAAAGTTATTGTTAAAAATAATTTTGTCTTTGGAAAAAATTAGTGGTATTTTGACTTACAGAACCTGACTGTTGCGCTCTATTTAAGCATCTTAATCCTTGTGGAAATTATTTCCTTCAAACAGGTACAATAAATTGCCTGATAAAATAACAGTCATATCCTTTATGTCGCAATGCTAACAGCTTCTTTCTCAGAACTTGCTCTCTCTTTATCAAGGTGTCATTTCATTCCCTTCATTCAGTTCATCCCTATATGCCTGTAATAGAGCATTTAATTTGTATTTTCCCTCAAACAGTCTTCATCATTTACTGTCACTCATGGTGTTGTCGTCTATCCATCATGCAGAGCATTTAACAAGACGCCACTAAATGCTTTTTCTGTATTTAGATGCAGCTAATGCTAAGTGCTAACTGTGCTGTATTTTTTCTAAAAGTGCTGTGCTTAGCATATGAGTGTTTGATATTGGTGTGACCCATGTCTTAAGGACATTCTCACTAAAGTCTCGCAAGAGCGCATTTGCTACTACCAAGGGGTAGGGTTAGGGTGAATTTTCAAGAGTTTCACAGCACAACAATTATCAAAATGTGATTGTTGTATTTCAGATACAACTGTTGCTAAATGCTTACTGTGCTGTGCTTAGCATTTGAGTGTTTAGCATAGGTTTGATCGATGTTTGAAGTACAACCTCCCTAAAGTCTCCCAAGAGTATATTTCCTACTATTAAGGGTGAATCTCGACAGTTTCACAGCACAGTGGTTAGCTAAATGTGACTGCTGCATTTCGGATCCAGTACAACTACTGCTAACCCTTAAAAAAAATCTTAACTAGCTGCAAACTTGCAGCAAATTTGCTGCTTGTTATTTTCACATGCAAATGAGCTTTTGATACGCCGCAAATGTTTGCCATTAGTTTGTAGCTTTTCGCCGGTAGTGAACCTCTGGCAAACCTTTGGCAACAATGAAAATTTGCCGCAAGTTTGCCACAAAGATCATTTGCATGTGAAAATTATCAGTAGCGTATTTACAGCAAGTTTGCGGCAAATTTGCCATGAACTCTCTATTGCAATTTTGTGAATTATATGTAAGTACTGTTCTAAAGCATTTAATGGCTTAGATCTAATATAATCCGTGTTTGAAGGACAGCTTCACTTTAGCTTGCTGACTGAAGTGGCCATTTGCATCTCGGCTGCTTCTTGGGAACTCTGAACCCTTTATGATGCCAGTGCTTAAAATAAATAACCAATTTTCCTCAACAAGAGAGCCCACACAAAGGAAGAGAAGATCATCAATGGTGGTGAAAGGGGCCATGCCGGAGCCGTGCAGCCCACTGGGCGTGAAAGGAAGAGTCAATGGATCTTTCTCCACTTCAATGGCAGTGATAAGGTGTTTGAAAGAATTGATTTGAAGGAGGGGTGGATCCAACAGGACAGTTCATCTGCCACACTGAGGCACAAGAGATCAGCTTAACAAAATGATAGAGCGATAGACAGCGTCCTTCTTCGCTTAAGGTCACGTCAACAAGAACACAGGCAAGATTTGAGGATTGAGTGCTTGGGTCAGGTGATAACTGAAATTTGGGTGCATATGTGGACACTTTTCTCTCATTATTTTTAACATTCTTTGGTCAGATATGGCAACAGTAAACAGGGTCACAAGTAAAAAGTTCCCCTTCTATGCTGGTGTACTCTGCTGAAAAAACAAAACAGCTTTGACCAACCCAAAATGGTTTGCCAGTCTTAATCTGGTTTAGGTTGTTCCCTAGCATGGCCAAGCTGGTCTTCAGTTGGTCTAGCTGGTCTTCCAGCCTGACAAGTGCCCAAACCCCTTTAAAACCAGCAAAACAGACCACTCTGGCCAGGATGGTAGAACAGCTAACCACATGCTGGTCACAGTATAACACTGGCTCAACCAGTGGCAAGAGTTTGGGGCAGTAATACCTGTTTGAACGACCAATGGTAAACTGGTGATGTTTTGAAATTTGTTGAAAAACGTATTTTTGAAATTCTGATTGGTGCTGCTAGTCATGCAAATTACACACTTTACCTTAATGCAGCCATGCTAATCTCTTCAGCAGGCACTTTCATAATTGGTACGGCCAACTGACCAAACAATGGCCACTATTTTTAAACATACTGCAATTCAATTTAGTTAAGGGTATTTTAATGACCTCCCTTGTGCATAAAACTAAATAATGAGAGCAGTCAAAGGAAAGGTTTGAAGGACAAACCGCTGAGTAAAGGCTGGTTGTGGCGGTAGCAGGTGGGCAGAGGACCAACTATCTCCTGCCTGTGGTTCATCATCCTGGAGAAGTGACCCGTGTGTCTCAGGCTTCCCACCGACAGACTGTACAGATACACTGGCTCCACAAAGTGACTGAGCAGCGCCCCCTGGAGGCCAAGCACATTCCACCTGTAGAAAGTGCAGAAAGGTTAGTCTTGTGTAGCTACAGCCATAAAGTCTGGTCCACTTTGCTGCACATTCTGCCCAAGAACCGCCCCCATAGACAGGAAGACATGCAAAATGGACAACTACAGTTCTAGTAAATCTAATATCTGCGATTTTCATTGACAATTTATTCATCATAAGTGATTTCTGTATCAGCCTGGTAGCTTGTAAACAAGACTTTGCTTCATGGCCTACCAAAAGTGTGCTTTGCATCCTGACTTCCGGAAATTACGTAATGGGCGGTGAGCGCTGTAATTCTATGGGTCGACCGTAAGCATGTCATCTGTGGCTTAGACTACAAAATGTATCATGTATGCAAATTATATGTATAAACACACAGGTGGACATGTTATTTGAGGGTCAGAGTATAATTTCCAGTACAGTATAACCACATTAGAACATAATAAGCGAAACAATTCATGTGTTTTTGTGTGTTTGTAAATAATTCATTCATTTTTCTTTCTCTGTAAAAGGGGAATTGTGTGGCATTAATAAGTGACTAGAGCATACAGTGAGATCAAGAAGTGCATATTGTTTTCTAATATAAAAATTGCAAATATTAAATGGCAAGTATATGACAAAATGACAGTATTACAAAATTGCATTTGATCACAGCATGAATTCATAAAGCGGAATCTCACCAGATGGAATACACATATTATTTATAACCACAGCCAGTACTCTCACAAGCTAATGCATTTATGAAAAGCGCAATCATTTACAAATATTTTGCAGCTAATTGTTACATCATTGCTCTTTTGGTTAATTAATGTCTTTATTATGCCGGTAATGATTGCAGGCGAGTCTCACTCTGTTCATGACTAATAATAAGTCATTATAGTTTTTGCTTTCCCAAGCAGTCAGTTAACATGGGCCGTTCTTCAATAACTCTCGCTCAGTGTCTCACATATGGATCTGTTTACCTGAGCAATAATCTGCATGTGGAATCTTTCCAATCAGTGTTATTATTGTTAATGAAAATGAAAACTAAATTAAAACATTTTCATCAACTGAAATTAAAATAAATCTTAAGTACATTTCTATGACTTAAAAACTAATTTAAAATTAAAACGACCACAAATTATTTTCAGTTTAATTTTTGATTACAGTACAGTACATTACAAAATGAAACCTGCCTTTATTAAACATGAAAATGCCACTAAATAATGATAGGCCCTGAGAAAGTTAACTTGGCAGCCCTACTATACTTAAACTAAACTGAAACTAGCAAACACTTAAAACACTTAGGGTGGGTTGCACCAACAAGGATTAATCTTAAATTTAGATTAAATCAAGGCTGAGACTTTTGTTGCACCAAACTTTAAACCTAGTTTAAAAATAATCAGGGTTACATTTTAACCATCAGTTTGATCATGATTTAAATTTTACAGTCATTCTGAATTAACTTTAATGCTGTTGCTCCAGTACTTTAAACTCTTATTTAAATCTCAGTTAGGGATTAACTTTAAACTTGCAGCTGAGGTGGTTTAAATAAAAAAACTGACCTACAATTAAACATGAATGACTAGATAAACGAACAGTGGATGTGCCGTCAGCCCTCTGAGAGACGTGTATCATATTATTTATGTTTATTATGGTCCGAAATGTTGGGCCGTTGGCCGCAATGTGTGCTTTCAAATCCGGTGTGTAAATCCGAGTACGGCGGCTCGTTTCGGTGGTGGCACGATTACCTGCTTCCCCATCCTTTACATGTGGGGACACGGGACAAAGACGGGTCTCTCGAGGAGAAGCGAGAGTAGAGCGTAATTTGGGCATTTAAGGAGAGCGGTTACAGGGCGACAGGTGATTGTTGTTACTCCCCTCCTCTCTTATGCTCGTTTCAGTCGGCAGCATGGGCTGTTAATTTCTGGCCACAATAGTGGCGCTGATGAGGGGAGGTGGTCGATCCGAGACCCGTGTGGTCCTTTATTCTTAAATTATGATGCCATATTTTAAAGCTTGTGACGTACATGCTGCTGCGACATTTTCTTAACCTCCTTCATCAGCCCTGTATACTAACAATCTACAGCTAAGTTCAGAATCCATCATGGCGGACAAAATTAATCGCAGATGACCATTTTAATCATGGGTTAAAAGATTAATCTCTGATTTGTTAAACCGTATTTAAAATTAAGTGGTGCAACACAACTCAAATTAAAATAAAACTTGGATCAACAAACCCAGGATTAGCTCTAAGTTGAATCCTTATTGGTGCAAACCACCCTAAAACTAAGGGGCCGTTTACATGACAAAGTTTTCAACTAAAAACAGAAAACTTTTTATGCGTTTTGGCTGTCCGTTTACATGACGATGGCGTTTTGGGGCCTGAAAACGCAAACTTTTGAAAACAGGTTTCAAAGTGCAGGTTTTTAAAAATGATGCCGTAATTGTCTCCGTGTAAACATACAAAAATGTGAATTTGTGAAAACGATGATGTCATGCGCACGCGTATTATGTGTTCAGTCTATAGGCATGCGTACGAGTAGTTCAAAACAACGCAGGAGACATTCAAAACTACAATGGCGGAGTACAGGACTGTGTTTGTGCTGCTCAAGATTTTGAGTTTATTGACGCTTCTCCAGCAAAGATTTACTGCATCACGACCAGCGATCGCCATCTTCATTGTTTGTATTCACCGTTCTGTGGAAGAATGCTTATGTGCGCAGGCGCGTAGTGTTTCTTTACAAAGTGACATCGCCAACTACTGGCCTGGCATGCATAATGCAGCGTTTTTAGTCATTTTCGCGGATCCATGTGAACGGGGATCATTTTGACAACGTTGTCGTCTGTACACGAAACTTTTCAAAAATGCAAAGGAAAAACTTTTCTGTTTTTAGTATATCGTTGTCGTGTAAACGTACCCATAGAGTGAAAACGAAAACTAGGGATGCACCACTATGAAATTTTTTGGCCCATACCGATTAAAAAATCAAAAAACCAAAAAAAAAAAAACAACAAAAAAAAACTATAAGCTGATGCCGATATTTTGCCACTTACCTTATTTTGTTATCAGATCACTTTTTTACTGAGGAATTCTTTTTTACAAATAAATAAATATTAAAACAAAAGCTTTTTCTCTGTTCTAACAATAAATAATTTCCATTGAACATGGATTGGATCTGTTGAACACATGACAGACCAAAATTTTAAAGAGAGCCACAATGAAAGATAAATAGAAGATAAAAAGATAAAAATTTAAAATAACTAACATGATAATTGATGTGAATTTTTATTTTTAATTTGTACTTTTAAAAAAAAATTGCACTTCTGTTTTTGCAGTTCAAAACAACAAAACTAACATTTGAAATGTTTGTACCATATATAATAGAACACAAATTCATATGATGCATATGTTGGGCAATTCCACCGAAATGTCATCCACATTATGAAAAAACAAAAAGTTACCAAAGGAACAAAATGCCCTTTTAATAAGTTCTATTGTGGTGTAATGGAGGGCTCGACATTAACGCTTGTCCGCTTATCCGGGACAAGTGGATTTTTGAAGGGGCAAGTGAAAGAGAATTTTACTTGTCCGACTGGATAGGTAGCCTGATTAAAAACATCAATAACAAAAAAATAACAAAAGAAATAATATTTGTCCCTAGGCCTGTGTCACTAAATTCATAGTCTTATTCTGCTGTTGAAAATAATCCAGAGCATGTCATTTTGAAAGAGATCTAGCTGCGCACTGTTTGACTGACATGCGGCTTCTGTGTGTGCGGGCTTTACATGCGCGTATTCCAAGAGATCTCGCGCTAATGCGGATACGCGACTGAATGGTCAAATACACTTCAAAATTTTGCCAAAATGCCCGTCTTGGTGAATTCATGTAAACACAATGAGTTATGTCTAATGTCAATGTAAACAGTGGGGAAAAATGGATTTGTATCAAAACATCGGACTTGTAAGCATAAATGTAAGCTAAAAGACCTGCTGCTATCTGTGTGTTAATAATAATAATCAAACAACCATAACAAGAAAATTTGAAAACCACTCACTGCTCTTGACTGAGTAACTTTAGCCTTAAAAGTATCAATGTATTATTTATAATTATACAGTGAAGATCAGTAGGCCCTAGTAGTTACAGTATATACCATTCATTCTGAATGTTTAGCCTATTTGAATACTTGATACTGCTCTTCAAAACATTTAAAGCTTTTAAAAAGCACTTTTTCTTAATTTGTATTTTTTTCTAGTGTTTTTAATTAGTTTTAATTAATTGTTTTTCTATTGTTATTTTATTACTGACAGTTTACAACTCTTGAATAATTACTTGAGAACTTAAGCAATTCTTAAAAGATTTGTTAGTGTTAGGCTATTGTTTGTTATTGAAACTGATGTCAAAAATCATCATATTTCACTACCGACTACTGAAATTTTGGTATTGTGCATTTAAAGCATTTTAGATGGTTTTACCTCATCATGTATAGGTAAGTGCCACTTTCGCAACATTTTTTCCTCAATGTGAGAACGAGAATGTAACACAATTTTTGTTCCTGGGTAGTAAGTGTTATTTCCTAATTGCTTATGCCTCAAAAGTATAGAAAATGGCTATTATTCCCCACAAACTTTGCTTTTGTGACCAGGACAGTGATATTTTGAAATGTTTTTATTTCCAATGAGAAAACGGGTGAATTTGTGTCTTTTCGTTCACATAAATTCAGAAAAAAACAACATATGAATCCAAAATCCTTCATCTGTGGTCCGACGAAGACACCGGCTTTGACCTTTGCCTCAGACAGCTTAGGGAAGAAGTCTTGAAGGTACTTGAAGGGTGCCGACTCCTTATCTAGAGCTCTGATAAATTGTTTCATAAGGCCCAATTTGATGTGCAGCGGTGGCATCAGCACCTTCCGGGGGTCCACCAGTGGCTCCCACTTGACGTTGTTCCTCCCCACAGAGAACTCGGTCCGCTGTGGCCAGTCCTGCCTGTGGTAGTGTGCCTTGGTGTCCCTGCTGTCCCAAAGGCAAAGATAGCAGGGAAACTTGGTAAAACCGCCTTGGAGATCCATCAGGAATGCCACCATTTTGAAGTTTCCTATGACCTCCCAACCGTACTCATCATACTTCAAGGCATCCAGCAAGGTCTTGATGCTGTTGTAATCCTCTTTGAGGTGCACCGAGTGAGCCAGGGGAAGAGATGAGTACTTGTTACCATTATGGACCAGCACGGCTTTGAATATTACTTTAGTATAAATACATGTTAATTTGGATTCATATGTTGTTTTTTCTGACTTTATGTGAATGAAAAGACACAAATTCGTCCATTTTCTCACTGGAAATAGGTACATTTCAAAATATCACTGTCCTGGTCACAAAAGCAAAGTTTGTGGGTAATAATAGCCATTTTTTATACTTTTGAGGCATAAGCAATTAGGAAATAACACTTACTACCCAGGAAAAAAAAATAAAAATTGTTACACAGTGCTATAAATTAAATATTACATGTTCTTAAGAGTGCCAACCCTTCTACATTCTGTGGCTTTCATTATTTCTGGATTGTGCATTTGAATTCAAAAAGTTTTTAAAAAGTGTGTTTGTAATAAATTATAAATGAACCATCGGTTTTTCATATCTGCGTTTTCATGCTTAAAACCGATTTGCCGATGGTTTTAATTTGGACAATAACTGGCTGATTAATTTCGGCGGCCAATACACCGGTGCATCCCAAACGAAAACTAAACTAAATTAAAAGGACATTGAAAATAAAATAGAAATAAAATTAAAAATTAAAACTACCCTATCCAGCCAACATTGTTTTATTCTCGCTCTCTCTCACAAATTCTACCAAAACAGAAACAATTTGGCCCGGCAACATTAATTTACCCAGGACGCATTGCAGTGAATTAGAAACATCTTTCAATCTCATGCAAGAAAAGTCAGCCATCTGGCCGCTGCAGAAATATAAAAGGGGGGAGACTCCCTCTCGCCCTCCCTCGTACCCTCCTCCTAACCTCCCTCACCTCTCACTCCCCTGCTCCCCTCCCTCGCTCCCAGCTTCCACCCCCCCCCCAACCTCCTGTGCAGTAAAATGCGTTCATCTACATAAAACTCAAATGGAATATGATGGATCATATTCACAGGCATGCCATTCATGCCATCAATTAAAGCAGTCATCAACTTAATTAAACATCCACTCAACTCAATCATTTCGGCATACCTTACTGCCTCTGAACAATAATCACATCTAGATGGGTACATTTTCTGAAAAAAACAAACAAAAAAAAAACAACAAAAAAACATGAATGGTGTGTGCTCATGCAAAACTCTGTAACAATGTTTGGGTGGTTGCTATGACATTGAAAAGTGATTGCTATGGTGTTGGGGGTTGGTCAGCAGTTGTTAGGGCATTGCTTAGGTGTTTGAGATAGTTACTAGGGTGTTACGGGTGGTTGCTAGGGGATTGCGAGGATGTTTTGGGCTCTAGTGTGCTGCTAGGCGGTCGCTAGGGTGTTTGGGTGGCTCTAAATCATTGCTAGGGTGTTTGGGGTGGTTTCTAGATTTTAGCTAAGGTTTGGGGGAGGTTAGTAGGGTGTTCTTGGTGGTTGCTAGAGTATTGCAAAGGGTGTTCTGGGCTCTAGGGTGTTGCTAGGCAGCAGCTAGGGCGTTCAAGTCATTTTAGGCTATGGCTAGGGTGTACTGAGTAGTTTATATGGTGTTACTAGGTGTTAGCTAAGCCATTGGGGCTGATTACCAGGGAATTCTCAGTAGTTGAATGGTGGTAGGGCATTGCTAGGGTGTTCAGGTTAGTTACTATGGTGTTCTGGATGGTTGCTAGGGCACTGCAAGGGTGTTCTGGGCTCTAGGGTACCACTAGGCGGTAGCTAGGGTGTTCTGGGTGGTTTCTAGGATGTTGCTAGGTGTTAGTGAAGGATTTGAGGGTGGTTACTAGGGTCTTCTTGGTGGTTGGCAAGCAGCTGTTAGGGTATTGCTAGAGTGATAATCTTAGTTGCTATGATGTTCTGGGTGGTTGCTAGGGCATCGCAAAGGGTGCTCTGGTCTATAGGGTGTTGTTAGGCAGTAGCTAGTGTGTTCAAGTGGTTTTAGGCCATTGCTATGTTGTACAGAGTAGTTTATATGGTGTTGCTATGTGTTTGCTTAGGCTTTGGGGCTGGTTACCAGGGAATTCTCAGTAGTTGAAAGATGGTAGGGCATTGCTAGGGTGTTCAGGTTAGTTGCTATGGTGTTCTGAATGGTTGCTAGGGCACTGCGAGGATGTTCTATGCTCTAGAGTCTAGGGTACTGCTAGATGGTAGCTAGGGTTTTCTGGGTGGTTTCTAGTGTTAACGAAGGATTTGAGGGTGGTTACTAGGGTCTTCTTGGTGGTTGGCAGGCAGATATTAGGGCATTGCTAGAGTGTTCAGGTTAGTTGCTATGGTGTTCTGTATGGTTGCTAGGGCACTGCGAGGGTGTTCTATGCTCTAGAGTCTAGGGTACTGCTAGGTGGTAGCTAGGGTGTTCTGGGTGGTTTCTAGTGTTAACGAAGGATTTGAGGGTGGTTACTAGGGTCTTCTTGGTGGTTGGCAGGCAGATATTAGGGCATTGCTAGAGTGTTCAGATTAGTTGCTATGGTGTTCTGGGTGGTTGCTAGAGCATTGCAAAGGGTGCTCTGGGCTCTAGGGTGTTGTTAGGCAGCAGCTAGGGTGTTCAAGTGGCTTAAGGCCATTGCTGGGGTGTACTGAGTAGTTTCCAGTGTGTTGCTATGTGTTAGATGAGGCTTTGGGGCTAGTTACCATGGAATTCTCAGGTGATAGGGCATTGCTAGGGTGTTCAGGTTAGTTTCTGTGCTGTTCTGGGTGGTTGTTAGAGCATTGCAAGGATGATCTGTGCTCTAGGATACTGCTAGGTGGTAGCTATGGTGTTTTCAATGCAAGTCCAAGGACATTTTTTTTTGTTATCATTTTTCATCTGTCATATAAAATTGTGTCTTATTTCTTTGAAAAGTAATAGTACACCTCTCTTCAATAAGCCAGACAATTTGAGGTTAATTCATGTCCGTAGCACAAACAGTGCAAAGTTTAGGTGCCAAAGTTTAATACTAAAATTTAGGGGTCTGTTTAACTCCAGGTCCCATAATCACCGTACAGCTTTCCTGTGGCCAAATGGAGGCAGCTGAGACGCAAGGGAGGGGGAAACAGAGGAGAGATGGATAATGATGTGAGGTCAGGGAAGATGATGATGGGATAAAAAAAAAAAAAAGGTGCAGCTAAGGATGAAAAACAGGGAGAGTTGGTTGAGGGTAGTGGAGATGAATGGAGCTGGTCTATAAGGGACTATAAGGATGTTAAACGTCTTTTCCGCCCTGCTCTTGATGGTGACCTTCATCAACGGCGATCACGAGTTGTGATCTCAACAAAAGAGCAGGATAACTCACCGGGATCTAAAAAAGGAGAAAGGAGTGGCAGTCAGAAAAGAGATCGGGATGCTCTTTTCCGTGCTTTTCTTAAAGTAATTACTTTCACCCCACATGAGGAACTCGCCAGATAGAATCAGACCCTTGCGGTCCCATGAGACACAATCTGATTGGTCAAATTAATGGCCCAGGGGAGAGAGCTTCACCTCAGTGTGACTGTGTTGCTGCACCTAACCAAACATACACACACTACAGGTAGGAGTGGTTAAAATTTGTTACATTTTTGAGTATCATTTGTATCATGAGTCTACAAAACATTGCAGAATTAGTTGATAATGGGTGTTTTAATTTCTTTAAGAAGGAAGAAGCAAATGAAAAAGAACTTGTTAGAATAAAAAAAATAAAAAATAAATAAAAAAAAACTTTTTTCGTGGTGTTAAATTTAGTATCAGCTAAACCCCGCCCCCTTAGATAATATTGGTATTTCAGTCAAGCTTTTATACTAAGGTGAATATCAGAAAACGTTCAGGTCACATTCACCCCAAAATCAGAAGAAAAACAAATCAACAATATTTTGCAAAAATCTAATTTTTTATATTTTTTTGGACCATTATCAGCACATTTTCCCCTAAAATCTCATTATGTTATGTATTTTTAATACATTTATTTAATTACAACTTACATTATTGTTTAAATCAAATCAAAAAGCTAAATAACTAATTCAAACGGATGAAAGTAATTTTACTTTGGACACTGTTTTAAGTCAAAATTACCTTTAATTATTTTTTTTTCTGTATAGTTTTTGAATCACTTATCTATACAAATGTGTATACTGTAATATACTGTATATCATTATTTCCCCAAATTTTATGAAAATCTTGATTTAAAAAAATTCACAAATAAATAATAGTTAAATCTATAGAAATTTGCTTTAAATTAATATTAATAATATTAATATTAGAATGAGAATTTTGGGGGGCAGTGTGCTTAACAAATGCTGTTACAATGCACAATACATTGTCTTTATAAACAAAATATAACTATAAAATAAATATATTTTTTTCTTTTAATTTTTGGGTTAAATATGATACGGACATATTCTTGACCAGTTTTATAATATTTACCCTTATATCACTCACCCCTAACTCCATAACATAATAAGATAACGGCAATTTCTTCTGCCTATGTGTGTGCGTGTAACAGTACGAAAGATCGGAAATGTTCATAATCACACTTTTCAGGTTGTGAAACTGTACATAAACAAACAGAAGTAAAGTGATGGCAGTAATTAAATCAAGCGTATGGCAGCGAGCTCAAACACAGCTGTGTGATCTGTGGGTAGAGCGATTCACGCATTCACACAGAGTGTGGACCGAGTGATGATGAGAAAGCTATGTGAAACAGACACACTGTCTGAAACTGAAGTAATTATACTCTCTTGACATTACACCTTGGCCAATATCTGTCCACTCTCATCACCTATTAAGCAATAACTAACCACAGCCTCATTATGAGGCCTTCATTAAAGGGGTGATGTATTATCATGTATTTTCAACCCTAAGGTCCACTTATAAGGTTATTTACATTTTTATCTGCCAAAAGCAGGCATAACTTTGTGTTTCATGACAATTTTCCACCCTCTTTCTGACCTTTACAATTAAATAAGACATTTTGTAAACATTCTCTTTGGATGTGAAATCAGTAACAATGCTTACTCACAAGCTGCATATTTAAGTGTTGGTTCTACAGTCGTTTGCGCTTACCCATTTTTCAATAACAGACTCTTTGTAAAACCTGCATTACCTTCTGACAACAATCTACGCTGAATTGTGCCGCATAAACTGTTAAAATCAGATTAAGGCCACGTCCAGACTTTTCATTAGAAAACGCATCTTTTTCTCTATGTTTTGGCCTTTCTTCCACACTGAGACGACATTTGTGACAGCGGAAACTGAGAATTTTGAAAACGCTCTTCCAAGTGGATAAATTTTAAAACACCATCTTGCCGTTGTAGTGTGGATGGGGAAAACTGAGATAACTAAAAACGATGATGTATTTGTTGTCATATGGCACAGTCACGTGATCCATTCAATCCAAAACAATCTAGATGGCCGCCCATGTTGTTGCAGCGATTTTGTGCCTGATATTCACTTTGATAGCGTTGTTAAAGATACATGTTACTTTGTACAGCCTTTAGCCTACATTGCATTCCTTCAAAAGCAACGGGAAGGGTACTCAGATTTGATGTCCGGCAACAGAAGATGTGGACGATTGTGTTTCAGACCGTATATTGAACGGTGATTTTTCGCATGTGCAGTAAGGGGATTTAAGAGTTTACATACGGTTCAGTGTGGATGAGAAACCTTTGGAAAATTCTTTAAAATGGCAGTGTGGACAGAGAGAGTTTTGAAAATCCAGATTAATATGGATGTAGCCTGAAATGTTAAAGGACTTGTTAACTTGTTACTTTGTTTCTTATTGTTAGGATCCATTGGAGGGATATGCAGAGTGGCAGATGCTACACAGCCAGGAACTGCTCAGGGTTTGGGGGACTTTCCCCACATATTACTCTTATCTTTTTGCAGCTTTGTTTTAATAAATTTACTTTTTGGACTGGGGAGGAAGTTTTGAGTTCTGAAGGTTACAATATGTTTGCATAGTACAATGAACTTTTATTTAAAAAAAAGACCAAGCACAATTTGACTCTTTGTGATATGATCCCTTTCAATCACAACTAATCGTGTCATGAGAGAGAGAGTAAATGATGGAAAACTATTCTCATGGGTAAAGGTAGATGTACAAAAACAGAACTCCCATGAGGACAAAGATTAACACTGTGACGTATCCCACCCTGAAGCTAATTATTGAAGGATTATCAAAGCCACAGCTTAAGTACAAGAGTCATCATTAAACACTAATGGGGATAATGCCAGTCCCAAAGATCTGCATCTTCAACTGACTCCCTCAAGGTAAATATCACACCAACCTTTCCATTGGTCATTATAATGTCATGTAAAAGTTGGCCTGTTTAAATGAAGCTAATTTGCCCTCATAAAAACTAATCCTCTAATAAAGCTAAACCTTAAATCAATACACTGTCCAGCACTCATGCTTCAAAAATCACACAGTGGAGACCGTTGGTCCACTGTCCGCCAAAACATGCACTTCCTGTTTGGTAGAATTGTTACCAGTATCATCATGGATGTTGACTTTAGCTACATTTATACTCCAGTGCCAAATGTACAGATCCAGTATTTAGATGCATATCCAATTTCTTGTTCCGCCTATTTATATTTCGTTCCACCTATTTATATTCACAAGAATGTTCTGGGTTCAGTACAAGAAGAGGCTATTTAGCCCGAGACAGAACACTAGTATTAAAATGAATGGGAGAAATTGGAACATCCAATATGGTGGATGTAGAAAAGGAAGTTCCGCCTTGCGGGTAAAGGAGCCAATCCCCTTTCAGATAGAGACATCGCATATCATTCAACTCGAAAATGCGCATGCGCATTAGCTAGACCAGCCTAAAAAAATAGCGTTTTTAGTATATTCTGAGCTAAAGAAGCACAGTTTATGATACCATTGTTGTCAGATTTAACTGCTTATGTGAGATATGTTCTTTGATTGAAATCTTGACCAGCTGTTTTGGAGATTTCGGTCTTTCACCATTCAAGTAGATAGGAGCTGTACTTTTATGGCACATGCATACATAGAAAATAGCTGCCCAGAAGCATTTCAAAGATGGCCACAGAGTGGACTGACTTGTCTTGAAAGAGACTTTGGTACGAGTTAGGTTCAGTCGACAGCATTTGTAGCATAATGTTGATTACCACAGAAAATTATTTCAACTTATACTTTGTTTATTAAAAAAAAAGAATGTGGTTACAGTAAGGCACTTACAATAGAATTAAATGAAGCCATTCCATAGACATTTAAATACGCACTGTTTCAAAAGAATAGTATCATGCTAACATGATTTTAGTGTGATAAAATCTCTGTTCTACATGATTGTAGTGTGATAAAATCCCTTACAGGTTCTACCGCCGTTACATTGTCATGGCAACAAAGTTGTAATTTTGGATACAGCTTTACACAGTAAGCGTTCTAATGACACTGAAAGCATTTTGTCTGTCAGTCTGACATCATGATAATACCTTTCATGTAATGCCTCCTCAGAAGAGAATGTTCTAGAAAGAGCCAAGACTCGTGTTTGATTACTGTTGTTTCTTTGTTCGGGAGCTCAAGACTGACTTTTCAGTGGTTGCGAGACTCACCTGGAAATCTTGTCGGTGCAAGACATGGTGATGAGCTGTTCTCCCTGAAGAACTCCATCCCACGTCTGGACGGGACCTGTGGTCTTCACGGGCAGCGTTCCCTCCCCTGATTCAATCTTTGTTCGTAGGTGACTGTGAAACTTCTTCACCAAGTGTCTGTTACTTTGCCCTAAGTGACAACATGAATATACACAGAGTGAAAGAGTGACAAAAACATATGACAATGAATTGCATATATCTGTATATGACTTGACATTCTGTCTCTGTGATAGCTTAACAGACATTTTGTAGCTAACAAAAGTCTTGCAAAAAACCACTCCAGCTAAAGAGAAAAGGAAATAAGAAAGAAAGTCAAATGGACTGATCAAACAGACAAAGACGCTTACAATCAGAGGTGATTTCGTAGGGCGAGTTCACACGGGCGTCCCCGCAGGGTGATGTGCTGATGTACATGTGGAAAAGGATGTTTTCTCTCAGTCTCAAACAGGAGTCTTTGTGCTGTACGAAGATCGATTGCTCCCAGTCCTCTTTCCTCTTGCTTTAGAACGATCACAGACCCCGGGTGAGAAGAAAGACACGAGAGGGGAGACATGAGAAACGGTTACATCTCCAAAGTGTTCACCACTCACATTTTCTGCTAATAATGGACCAGAGACACAAAGGAGACAAATATTGGCCTTGCCACGACCAGGGCAAGTTCCATCACTGTCACATTCCCCTCATGCACACACACACTTTCAAATCATTTCTCTGTCAGAACAAGGCGAAAATAAATGGCTGAAAAACAGCGAGCTATAATTCTTCAACCCAGATGATCTGTAGCTCGTCAGTTGTAGGGAGGACACCACTGTTTCCTGCTGTGCTGCCCCACTTTTACACATATCATCATCATTAGTGTTACCGCCACATTGTCACATCTTACAAAAAACATTTCACCACAGTGCAATAGGTGACCTGTGCAAAGGGAACACATTACATGCAACAACATTTTGTCTCTAATTGGCACCTAAGCAATGCTAATTACACAAATGACCTGTGATGTCAAGGGTGGAGTTGTGTTGCACTAGATATGTCCATTGAGGAAGGTTCTGATGGCCATTGTGGTATTTTATTTGCCGGACATAATGACTTATCTTTCAAATAGACTCTGCACCAAGCAAAACAAAAGTAGCAGATAATGCACTCTGGGACAGCGAGTATGCAAATATGACATTACAGAAAGGTTTTCTATGGACCAGTCTTCTACATCAAGGAAGACATTCAGAGTCTTTACTGTCACACACTGATACCTCCAACACACTGGCTCAAATTCTAAATAATAATGCAAATTCTTTATGAGCAAAGCTATTAAAGGTGCACTCAGTAATTTTTTCCCCATTAAAAAAGTTTAACTCCTAAAGAAATGAATTGTAATTTTGAAACATATGTATAAAATCATGAGCACTCACATGAGATGAAGACTCTAGTCATATCAGTAACCTTATAGAAGCTGTTTTATCCTACATGGGGCAGGGGTGCCCTCATGAGGGCTGCCATTTTAGAATCACATGACCAGCTGAATACTACTCGCTTAATCTCAGTAACTATCTTGTTATTGGACACTTTCACTCTTGGATTAAATTAATCATGGCTGATTGTGAATAGTGAATTTCTACAATGGCATCCTACAACTGAAAACTATGATTTTGAATGATGCTGCATCCAGGCCACTAGGTGTCACTGTAAATCCAAGTTAACACACTCAAAAAGTTACTGAGTGCACCTTTAAGTAATTTTCTCTTCAAAAATATTGTTTGCTTCCATGGCCCTGTTAAAAGCAATAAAGGAATGTTCCAGGATTAATGCAAGTTAAGATCGACAGCATTTTTGTCATGTCCATTACTACAGAAAATTATTTTGACTCCTCCCTCAGTTTGTAAAATCAAACAGTTTGTAAAATCAAAAAATACTTTTTTTTAAAGTCCTACCACTTACAATGGAAGTCTATGGGGCAAAATACATGGCAGCAGAGTAAATGTTAAAACACACAAAGTATATCTTTATATATCAAAGTATATCTACAACACTATATATGTTAAATGGGTTTATACAGTATGTTATATAAGTTATCAGACTATGTGCTAACATGAGACTACTGTAATAAAATCACTTACTAAGACCCCATCCACACTAATACAATTCATTTGAAAACTCAGTTTTCAGTTTCCTAACTTTATCATTTTCCAAAGTATGCAGTAATGTAGAGTGTTTTCGAAATGCTCCATTTTTGGTGGAGGAAAGCGCTCCTCTACGCTACCTCCACATAAATCCAGATACATTTTAAAACAGCACTTTCATTTTTGAAACGTTCTCCATCCAATCTGCCGTTTTCAAGCATTTCCAAAAGTTTTTTGTCCATACTGAAACATATATAAACTCTTAAATCCCCTAACTGCACATGCAAAAAAATTAACGTTCCATGTATGATCTGAAATGCAATTGACCTCAGAACCATCGCCAGACAGCAATTCTGAGTAAACTTCCTGTTGCCTTTGAAGGAGTGCAATGTGAAGGTTGTACAAAGTAACATTTATCTTTAACAACCCTATCAATGTAAATAGTAGGCACAACAACGCCGCTACAACATGGGCCGCCATCTTGATTGTTTTGGGTTGAATGGATCACATGACTGCGTCACATGACAACAAATACGTCATCGTTTTCAAATATCTCCGTTTCTCCTGACCACACTACAATGCGAAGACGGCGTTTTCAAATTTATCCACTTGGGAGAAAGTTTTCGAAAAGCTCAATTTTCACTGTAAATAATGCAGTCTCAGTGTGAACGGAAGGCGTAAACGTATAGAAAATAATGCGTTTTCAAACAAAAATGTATTAATGTGGACGTCGCCTGTCATGACTATGTAAAGCCAGTAAACGCAATAACTTAGCATTATAAGTGCAACTACACCAGAAAGGGACTGTTTACAAAATCACAGCCAATCAAAATATATTTGATGATCAGTGTTACGTGTAATCCAGTTACAAAGTAATACGTTACTGTAATCTAATCTAAAAAGTCGTGTAACACATCATGTTCATACGTATGTCTTTTTGTGTTTCTGTAAAAGCTAAATGGCATACACCCCATAAAAAGTCATTGTAAGGGAGAAACGTATTGCGCTGAGTGCATGACTTGCATGCAACAATTAACAAGGAGGAAATATAGACATTGTTTTGAATTTGTTGACCGTAAAAGTGTTTTAGAAAGTAACTCAAAAGTAAAGTAATCAGTAATGTGATTACTTTTCCAATGAAGTAATCAGTAAAGCAATCCGATTACACTTAAATTGAAGTAAATTGTGGTGGATGACTTTTTTGAGACCATAAATCATAACGCCACAAATAGAAATAGAAACCAAATGACCCACAAAATGTCCTGTTGCTTATTACTTGACACATCGCAACATGTTAGGACTCAGTGTAACTAACCAAGAGCATTCCTTTATAACGTTATAGGGAACCTTAATGTATATAATAAAGAATATATACAGTACATATAATTACCATATATTAAAATTTACACAGTAAAGCAAAAACACACTGTGTGTAAGTTACCTGAGGTGTAACTCTAGCTGAGAGTACAGGAACCGTAGCAGTGCTCGTCTGGTCGTGATTTCTGCATGACAGTCATTTACCACCAGTCCCTGGTCACTCATATACTCTCCATTAATGCATTTAGTGCCGGTAGATAGCGCCACCACTTGAGCCTGTCTCAGATCCAGACCTGAAATACAATGAGTCAGCATATGCAAAGTTAGGTTGTAAAGGTACAGTAGTCAAAAACTATCTGTTAAATTCTAAAGCCATACTTTATGCAAGTTTGCATACTTGATGTAAGCACTTATCCAAAGTGTGGTCCATTGTTTTTGTATTACTGTGGTGGTAACAAACCTCAGTACTCAAGGGGGCGATATAGTTACCTTCAGAAGTCTATCTATGCAAATAAACTGGATGTTATTATTGAGGACTTTAACTTACATGCTCAGCAGTACTCTCTTTAAACTGTTGTTCCGCCATGACTTTTAGTTGGCTTGAAAGAGAAAACTCACAGTAGAAGCGGGCAGTTCACACAAATGTCCGCTAAAGCGCCACATGTAGTAATGTTTAGAATGCAACATGTACTTGCGTTGTGTTATGAATTGCAGTCTCACAAATTTTGAAGCTTTGGTCTGCATTTTTAATTTTTTTTTGGTGGTGGTGGATTTTCTCCCTTTTTCTCCCCAATTTGACATGCCCAATTCCCAATGCTCACTGTGTCCACGTGGTGGTGCAGTTGCTCACATCAGTCCGGGTGGTGGAGGACAAATCTCAGTTGCCTCCGCTTCTGAGACAGTCAGCCCACGCATCTTATCACGTGTGGAGGCTCACGCTATTCCCTGCGATCTCGCACACAACTTCTCATGCGCCCCATCGAGAGCACGAACCACTATATCACAACCACGAGGAGGTTAACCCATGTGACTCTATCCTCCCTAGCAACCGGGCCAATCTGGCTGCTTAGGAGACCTTATCTGTTTCATTACATGTATCGCTGCAGTTTTGAGGTGAAATGTATATGTATGAGGTTGGTTACCACTACTTTATTTTTATACAGCAGTTATGAACCCTTTACAAAAGGAAACAAACACAAGAGTTTTATCAAGAATAAAAATATAAAAATAAAAATCTGTTGTATTCTACAGTAAAGTCTGCTCTTTGCTGATGTTCTGAACACAAGGATGAGTGACTCCTAACTTGCTGTGGCCTTGCTGGTCATCAGCGCACAAAGCTTTTCTTTGACATTTTCATCAGACACTGCAAGATAAAACCCACAAGCCCGGCACAAAAGTATCTCCACCTGCCATGTCCCACCATACCTCTCTCACAGCTGCTCAGCCACGGCACGGCACAGATTTCTGAACTGAGAACATCTCAAGCGTGTGACCGGATGTCTCAGCATGCTTAACCATAAAGCTTTGTGCACTGAAAAAAAAAAAAAAAAAACAAAAAAAAAAATCCCCATCGCTTCAAAAATTTTGTGTTCACTCCCTCCTGCAGACCTGCAGGCTAGAGGCAACATATGAGCTTTTATCAGTCGGGGCCCAGACGGAATTGCACGCCGCAGCCCGGCTGCCACCAGCACGGTAGCTGGCAATAACAATAATAAAAACTAATATTGAGGTGGGGTTAAAGGCATAGCCTTTGAAATCCATTCTACCACCTTTCACTGCACAAGGATTAAAGAGGGGGAGAGGCCATGGGAAGAGGAGGAAGAGATGAAACGAGAGCCAGAGAGAGAGAGAGAGACAGATTGATGCTGTCAATATAGCTCATTTTGTTTACAGTTGTCAATTTGAGGTTTATGTGATATTCTAAGCAACTGTGAAACATGTACTCTTCCTCAAGTCGTTCCAATTCTGTGTTACTTTTTTTTTCTTCCAAAGAACACAAATTAGATGTTTTGCTGTATGATCTTATTACTCTTTTCCATACCAAAAAAAAAAAAAAAGTGAATGGGGACTGGGACTGTCGAGGTACAAAAAAACAAAAAAAAAAGCAGTGTAAATGTATCATTGATGTGGTCCATACTACTTGTTCGATATATATTCTAAGTTTTCTGAGTTTGGAATACTATGTTTGTGTGGGGAACAGACACAAAATGTAAGTTATTTGCTGAAAATATTGCCCTCTGCCCAGAGGTGGGTAGTAATGCGCTACATTTACTCCGTTACATTTACTTGAGTAACCTTTTGGAAAAAAAGGTACTTTTGGAGTAGGTTTAAAAGTGGGTACTTTTTACTCTCACTCAAGTAAATTTCTAATGACATTTTTTTAATTACTTCATTACAATGGGCGGTGTTCCTGTCGTTACATTACTGGGTTTAGTTTTAATTAATGCATAATTTATTTAGAGATTATTTAATGGGACTTTTTACGACAGCGGAAGTTCAGCTGTGCGCGCTATCACAGACTGTCACTCAAGTCGAGTCCATCACTGCTGCAGCATCAAGCTCTTCAAAGTGAAACACTTTCTTCGCTCTGCACAGTGAAAAAAGAATAGTTTCGTCATGCAATGCCTTCATTTAACACCAAGACAAGCAGATATTTCAAGATTAAAATTGAAGCTCCAATTTATGGCAGCACTGAGTCTGAGGTAAATTGTGGCTCTAATGATAACGTGGGCTTTTCTGTGACATGGTGATGGTCATTTTCAGGCTGATTCTTTAAATACAGCCTCTTATGACATTAGTTTCTAAGTGTAAATTATTTAATTAGTGCAGCAATATATCAGTGTGCTTTGTCCTGCGTCATGCATGTCATGAGCAGTATTTACGCATTTACTTGCAACTATCGAAGCTACTTCCGACTGATTAACTGTATAAATCCATGTTAACATCCAAGTTAAGTGTACATGCCTTTTGCCCTGCCATTCGCGTGATTGACAACTGGAGTGCTAACAGACAGCATTTCTGCACGTGCACAGTGAGGTGAGAGAGGCGTGAGCGTGAGAGATGTGCGGGCACGAGGCGATCGTATGGCGAAGAGAGTGGCTGTGTCCAAAATCATTCACTCATTCACTATTTCCTATATAGTGAATGGCAGTGAGTGCATTATATCTCAGCAGTGAGTGGACGAAATGAGTGAGTGTATTCGGATGCTGACGTATACACCGAGCGTCGGAGCTCTGGGGCTGTCACAGAAACAACATCACATATGAACTTTTAAAATACTTGGGCCATACTTGTTTTTCTTATTAAATAATATATGAATACAATAAATCTTCATTCAGTTTGTCATTTTTAATATACAGTTACATATTATATGTTAATATTAAGAGTAAACACATTTTATCAAATGTACATTATTGTATTTATTTGTTATACTTTAGTATCTTTAAACTCCATTACAAGATGGGTAGCGTTTCTGGGCATATAGCGCCCTCAACCGACCAAATGAACATAACCTACATGTTATAATTGAATATTTAAATCATTCACAGAATTATAATTTTTACTGTGTGCAGTCTCCTGAGTTAAAATAATATCACCTCAGTGAATTATTTAGTAAATAAAGAATTCTTTATGACAAAATTCTGTATAAATATAAATAGAGTACATTTTAAAATGTATCTGTATGTTTTACCTCTATATTTATTATGTTATTTCAATCAAGTAATGATTTGTCAAAAAGTAATTTAATACATTCAGCATGAAATAAAACATTGGAGGAGTGAAGGAAGCAGTAAACTCCCAGCTCGTACATCTTCCCCGCGGTGGATTATGGGCAATTAACCGTCGCTGAGTGTACGTCAAATGTACACTCGAAATTAGAGTGCATTGTGGGTAAGAATGAGTGAACAAAAGTAGGGGATGAGTGGATGACTCAGAATTTAGACACTCCTACAAAATGGCATACAACAGACATAGTGCACTATATAGTGAATAGGGGGCAGTTTCAGACACAGTGAGTGTTCCGCGTCCGGGGTTGAAATGTTTCCAAAACCTCTATATTTATTGACAAATTCATTCAGATCTGACAAGAGCCCTTAAGAGGATAGTTTACCCCAAAATACAAATTCTCTCATCATTTACTCACCCTCGTGCCAGATGTGTATGACTTTCTTTCTTCTGCAGAACTCAAATGAAGATTTTTAGAAGAATTTTTCAGCTCTTTTGGTCCATACAATGCAAGTGAATGGATGCCAACATTTTAAAACTTAAAAAAAAAAAAAAAAAATCACATAAGTCAGCATAAAAGTAATCCATAAGACTGCAGTGGTTAAATCAGTATATTCAGAAGCGATGTGATAGGTGTGGATGAGAAACAGATCACTTTCACATTCATCTACTTGAGTTTTTTGTGATTCACATTCTTCTCTATATATCGCCCCTTGCTGGGCAGGGAGATGAAATGTCTAGCAAAAAATTAAAAATCTTGATCTGTTTCTCACCCACACCTATCATATCACTTCTGAAGATATGGAGTTAACTACTGGAGTCTTATGGATTACTTTTATGATTCCTTCATGTGCTTTTTGGAGCATCACATTTTGGCACCCATTCACTTGCATTGTATAGACCTACAGAACTGAAATATTCTTAATGATATAATGATGTTTGGCAACACTGAAGCATCTTTATGCATCATATTTATGGTCCTTTTTATCATTTTTGAAACTCGGCAGCATCAGGACCACTTTCACTTTAATTGTATGGAAAAGAGCAGCGTGAATGCTGTGTTCTTCAATGCTTTTTCTTTTATGTTCAGAGGAAGAAAGTAATTTGGGTTTGGAATGACATGAGGGTGAGTAAATTATGACAGAATTTTCATTTTAGGGTAAACTAACCTTTCAACACATTCTTAAAAAAATGAAGCATTAAAGTGTATGTTATGACTATCATGAGATCATTATAACTGCATGTAACATGCATAGAGGGAAATTAGATTATTGGAACACTATGGAAAAATAAATCCTAAAGAAAAACAGAAAAACTATATATAGTTGAAGTCAGAATTTACATACACTTAGGTTGAAGTCATTAAAACTCCTTTTTTAGCCACTCCACATATTTAATATTAGCAAACTATAGTTTTGGCAAGTTGTTTAGTACATCTACTTTGTGCATGACATAAGTCATTTTTCCAACAATTTTTTACAGACCGATTGTTTCACTTTTAATTGACTATATCACAATTTCAGTGGATCAGAATTTTACATGCACAGTTAATTGTGCCTTTAAGCAGCTTGGAAAATTCCAGAAAATGATGTCAAGCCTTTAGACAATTAGCCAATTAGCTTCTGATAGGAGTTGTACTGAATTGGAGGTGTACCTGTGGATGTATGTTAAGTTCTACCTTCAAACTCAGTGCCTCTTTGCTTCACATCATGGGAAAATCAAAAGAAATCATCCAAGACCTCAAAAAAAACAAAAAAAAAAAAACAATTGTTGACCTCCACAAGTCTGGTTCATCCTTGGGAGCAATTTCCAAACACGTGAAGGTACCATGTTCATCTGTACAAACAATAGTACACAAGTATAAACACCATGGGACCACGCATTCATCATACTGTTCAAGAAGAAGATGCATTCTGTCTCCTAGAGATAACGTAGATTGATGCGAAAAGTGCAAATAAATCCCAGAACAACAGCATTGGACCTTGTGAAGATGCTGGAGAAAAAAGGTAGACAAGTATCTATATCCACAGTAAAACAAGTCCTATATCGACATAACCTGAAAGGCTGCTCAGCAAGGAAGAAGCCACTGCTCCAAAACTGCCAGGCTACAGTTTGCAAGTGCACATGGGGACAAAGATCTTGCTTTTTGGAGAAATGTCCTCTGGTCTGATGAAACAAAAATGTAACTGTTTTGCCATAATGACCATCCTTATGTTTGGATGCTGGAGAAAAAAGGTAGACAAGTATCTATATCCACAGTAAAACAAGTCCTATATCGACATAACCTGAAAGGCTGCTCAGCAAGGAAGAAGCCACTGCTCCAAAACTGCCAGGCTACAGTTTGCAAGTGCACATGGGGACAAAGATCTTGCTTTTTGGAGAAATGTCCTCTGGTCTGATGAAACAAAAATGTAACTGTTTTGCCATAATGACCATCCTTATGTTTGGAGGAAGAAGGGTGAGGCTTGCAAGCTGAAGAACACCATCCCAACCGTGAAGCATGGGGTTGGCAGTATCATGTTGTGGGGATAATTTGCTGCAGGAGGGACTGGTGCACTTCACAAAATAGATGGTATCATGAGGAAGGAAAATTATGTGGATATATTGAAGCAACATCTCAAGACCAGCAACTTATTGTGAGAAGCTTGTGGAAGGCTACCCAAAACGTTTGACCCAAGTTAAACAAGTTAAAGGCAATGCTACCAAATACTAACAAAGTGTATGTAAACTTCTGACCCACTTGGAATATGATGAAAGAAATAAAAGCTGAAATAAATAATTCTCTCTACTATTATTCTGACATTTCACATTCTTAAAATAAAGTAGTGATCCTAACTGACCTAATACAGGGAATGTTTTCTATGATTAAATGTCAGGAATTGTGAAAAAGTTTAAATGTATTTGGCTAAGGTGTATGTAAAATTCTGACTTCAACATATATATATATATATATATATATATATATATATATATATATATATATATATATATACAGTTGAAGTCAGAACTGTGTTATATTTTAGCATCTTCAAAGTAGTCACCCTTTGCCTAGAATTTGCAGACATGTACTCTTGACATTTTCTCAAGCAACTTCTTGAGGTATCACCCTGGGATGCTTTTTAAACAGTATTGAAGGAGTTCCCATCTATGTTGGGCACATATTGGCTGCTTTTCTTTATTATTTGGTCCAAGTCATCAATTTCAAAAAAATTTTTTTTTTTTTTTTTTTATAACATTTTTGTTTTATAATGAAATAAATTAATATTTTGGCACAATTATATTTTTGTCTACAAAACTAATTTCAAACATTTAAGCATATGCCTTCAGATCAAAAGATTTTTAAGATCATGAGAAAGATTTCAATCAAGTGTTTCAAAACTTTTGACCGGTAGTGTATATTATATATATACAGATATATATAATATTGTGGCACTGGAAAATTAAAGCATTCAGACAAGACAAAAAGTGACTTTAACCTCGTGCGACACCGCGTTCACATGCATAGATGTTGTAGTTTGGCCTTGCTATATGCAACGCATAATTTCACTTCATTTAAACCGACTGATCTCATTTTAGGAGACTCTTGGCTGTCAGAAAAGGGTTACACTTTTGGCGTACAGATTCATGTGACAAAACAACATGGCTTTGGGAGAAACGGCTAAAAAACTGAAGAAAAAAAAAATCTGGTAAGAAACCTAATTAAGTTTTTACATTGAAACCTATTTGAGTCAAAAGATTAGAGTCTCTAGTTTCATCTGATATTTTTAAAATTTTGAGCAATTTATCGCGAAACGGCAAGCTGATAAACACAATTTACACTAATGTGTACAATAGCACAAGGTTTTCATTAGAAATCCTATATTTACTGTGCATTTTCACATTGAAAAAAATATGCTTCTGAGACCAGTGCAGACAGACTGCACACTGGAGGTTAAGCCTCAGGGGTCGACGGACACGCCGGCGCGTCCTGCTGGATTTTTTCCTCATAACAGCGGAACCAACTTAAAATACTCTGTCATTTTTGGGCAAACAGATAAGTGTAAGACATCATTAAAGAGTATAAAGGGTCTACTTTTATTTGTGTACAATCACAATAACAACAAAACCTTGTGCTTTTGTAAAATAAAGAAAATAAACAGGGTGCGCTTTCAGCCGTCTCTGTCTCCGCGAGCATCTTTCTGAAACATGTCACAAAAATTAACTGAAACTCTGCGAATACTTATCACACAAACATGAAACATATGTCTAAAGAAAGCTTAAAATATCTATATTTAAATTAACCAATTCAAATTTAAAACAAATATTCTCCTGCAATGTAATCTGAATGAAACAAAGCGATGTACAGTTTCTCCTGGCTCAGCTAATTATCGCTAATGTGATCACACCCACCAGCAGAGCGCGCTATTCATACGGTAATGTGCTGAGGTGATCTATGCAAATGTTAACGCCCCCAACACTGCCTTTTGAAGAGCGACTTGATCCAGCCGAGGAGACAATTTCGGATGAGTAAGTCATTTAGTTTTACTTACATATTAGTTGACATGCTATTTTATATAAACATGTGCATATTTTACTAGTTGGACTATTTCCAGACTTGCCAGCCAGGATTCAGAGTATTGAAATTTGAAATATGTCCTAATAGGCAAGTTTTAGTTACATTTAAGTGTTGTTTCGGCTAAAGCAGGTATTTAAATTGTATGCTGTATGATATGTAATATGATATAAAAATAATATGAATGATTAGATTATATTTTAACTAGTGTTTATGCTGCCTCATTATCATCAACGAAGCTTGTGCTTGCAAATATCTGTTTGGGTGTAAATGTGTAAAATGTGCTGTAAATATGCCCATATTAGAAAATTAGCATATTAGAATGATTTCTGAAGGATCATGTGACACTGAAGATGCAGTAATGATGCTGAAAATTCAGCTTTGATCACAGGAATAAACTGCATTTTACAATATATTCAAATAGAAAACAGTTATTTTAAATTGTAAAAATATTTCACAATATCACTGTTTTTGCTGTATTTTTGAGCAAATAAATGCAGCCTTGGTGAGCAGGAGAGACTTCTTTTAAAAACATTAAAAAATCTTACAGATCTAAAACATATTTATGTAAAGAAAATGTATAGTCAGATTACTTCTTTTAACTTAAACTACAAACAATACATTCAATCATTAAGTCTCCTCACATTCATTCTCTCTCAGGGGAGGGGTCTTTGTCTCCTCAGGTGTGAATCACATCAATATTCATGATCATCCACGCCTCCTCGCATATGGCATTTCGAACACTAAAAGTGTCTTACAAAAGTTACATGACTATATTGTTCCCTATCTGTCACTCACTCGACTCGACTTGAGAGCCCCAAACACCTCTGATTTTGAATAAAGGCCAATGGGAATTGGCGAGAGGAATTTGCATGCCACTCCCCCAGACATACGGGTATAAAAGGAGCTGGATCGCAACCACTCATTCAGATTTTCTCTTCGGAGCCGAATGGTTGTGTTCTTTGAGCTGAATTACTCTGCCGAGCCATTCACCTCGAAAAGCTGTTGGATTTACGGCGCATTACAGCGGCTTCTCCCCCTCTTGCACTGGTGAAGTGCAGAGAACGCCCCTTGGTGCTTCAGCAGCTAAAAGAGTATATTCTTCCTACTGAAAGAGTGGCATTAGCGGAGTGTATTTCCTGGTTGTGGTCATTACCTCTCCGCTTCTGATGGCCACGATCGTGGTCTTATGTGCTTGGCCGCTGCCCACGCGGAGACAGCGTTCGTGGACGGGTCATGTTCTCACTGCGAGAGCGTGACCATGGCAACGTTACGGTCGCGGTTTTTCCTTTGTTAGAGGGAAAGACCACCCCAGCGGCTCCCCACCTTGGTCCTTCTACCTACAGGTTTGAGGCCGCATAGGTTAGCACTGGGGGTGATTTGGGACCCCAATGGGAGCCACTTTGCCGGGTAACTCCCTACGGACCTCCCATTCCCCAGTACGCTCGTTTGCCCCGCTGGGATGAGACCGCCGGCTCGTCTCAAAGTGAGTTCACGATCTTGTTTCGGCGCTCGCAAAGTGGATGAGCTCTCGATTGCAGCATCAGAGAGCGGGCTGTCCAGTCTGACGCTGAGGACTCGACTGGGCTCCCACCTTCAGGTGCGGTCGCCCAGTCGCAGCCTGACGTGCAGCTGGCAGCCATGTTTGCCCAGGCAGCTGCGTGTGTCAGGCTGGAGTGGAACCCTCCACCCCCCCGAACCCTCGCAGCCTGATGATTGGTTCCTGGGCCCGGAGCGCCGCTCACGGCTGCACCCCGCCCCCTTTCTGGTGCATGAGGAGCTCACGAGGTCGTGGCATGCACCTTTTCACTGCCCGGACCCGGTCTCTGAGCTCCTCTGCTCTCACTACCCTTGATGGTGGGGCTGCCAGGGGGTACTCGGTGATTCCCCAGGTGGATAAGGTGGTTGCGGTGCACCTATGCCCGCAAAATGGCACCACCTGGCGGGGCCACCTGAGACCCCCGTCCAGCGCCTGTAGGGTTACGTCGTTTATGGCGACTAAGGCCTGCAGTGCCACTGGACAGGCCGCCTCCACCCTGCATGCCATGACTCTGCTGCAAGTGCACCAAGCCAAGGTGCTAAGAGAACTGCATGAGGGTAGTTCTGACTCGGGATTGAGGCAGGAGCTGCGCTCTGCGACTGACCTCGCTCTCCGGGCGAGTAAGGTCACGGCGCGGACTCTCGGGCAGGCAATGTCCACCCTGGTGGTCCAGGAGTGCCACCTATGGCTCGACTTGGTCGAGATGTGAGAAGCTGACAAGATACGGTTCCTTGACGACCCCGTCTCCCAGGTCAGCCTGTTCAGCGACACCGAGGACATCGCCCAGCAGTACTTGGCAGTGAAACAGCAGACAGAGGCTATTCAGCACATCCTGCATCGGCGTGGCTCAAGACCTCGCACCCCTATTTTTTGGGCAGTCAACTTGTCCCCGAAAGGACCGTTCGACGCTCATAAGAGTGTTTGAGGAGGTTATGTGACGGCCTGGTGCATTGGCTACGAGGCACACAGCGGTCTGCCCGTCTCGCACTGCCAGTCCACGTAACACAGTTCAGCTTATTGTGGCATTTCGTATAGGGACCCCTAGTGTCACTACATCGACGCAACGTCGAGTGAGTGACAGATAGGGAACGTTCTGGTTACTTTAGTAACCTCCATTCCCTGATGGAGGGAACAAGACGTTGTGTCCCTCTTGCCACAATACTGAACTACCTGCCGAGACCTTGTCTCGGCTCCTCAGCACAAAACCTGAATGAGTGGTTGTGAGCCAGCTCCTTTTATACCCGCATGTCCGGGGGAGTGGCATGCAAATTCCACTCGCCAATTCCCATTGGCCTTTTTTCAAAATCAGAGGTGTTTGGGGCTCCCAAGAGTGACACCAAGTGTCACTACATCGACAGAACGTCTTGTTCCCTCCATCAGGGAACGGAGGTTATGAAAGTAACAAGGACGTTTTGTATGAATGAGTGATCAGGATGGTTTTCACATCATTTTTGTAGCAAAAACTCTAGGCTACAAGATCCAGTTCTCAAAAGTCTTGTGAACAAATGTTTAGTATGTGTTATATGGCCTTATTTCAGTGACTTCAAATTTTAGTTTTTTCAAAAACCACGCATAAACGTTATTTTCTCAAAAATACAAACATGTACATACATATTGTTCACATATTATTGTAGCCCAGTTTGTGCTGAATACAGTGTTATCTGATTTTAGCCATTAATATGTTTTTAAGCAACTGAAAAAAGCACAAATGTCAAGGCATGTCAAAACTTCTTCTGGGCCCAAAACACCCTCAGACCCCAGAGGGTTAATTCATTCACTAAATAGGGAGCTAGGGAGCAAGGGAGCATCCTGCAGTTTTCCTTTGAAGCCAAGTGCATTCAATCAAAAGTTCAGTTTCAGGCTGCAGATGATGTTTAAACATGGTTTGCAGACATGGGACAATGGTAATCAGTACATAGATTCAGAATTTATAATGTATAATTTTATTTTAACATGGTTGGCAGTGATTGGACAATTCAGGCTATTACTTGTATCAGAATCAATTATGCTAATTTCTGATTGGTAAAATGCTTCACTTTTTGTTTGACAAAAGAGAGAACATTGAGATTTTGTTGCTAAATAAAATAAAAAAAATAAAAAACATTGTAACATAAAAGTCAAAACAACCACACCGTCTTTTTCCAGAGCAGCCTGTATTTCTCCTGAGGTTACCTGTGTGTTTTATTTTTTTTTTTGTATCCCGAACAATTCTTCTGGCAGTTATGGCTGAAATCTTTCTTGGTCTACCTGACCTTGGCTTGGTATCAAGAGATCCCCGAATTTTCCACTTCTTAATAAGTGACTAAACAGTGCTGACTGGCATTTTCAAGGCTTTGGATATCTTTTTATATCCTTTTCCATCTTTATAAAGTTCCAGTACCTTGTTACACAGGTCTTTTGACAGTTCTTTTCTGTTCCCCATGGCTCAATATCCAGCCTGCTCAGTGCATCCACGCGAGAGCTAACAAACTCATTGACTATTTATACACAGACACTAATTGCAATTTAAAATGCCACAGGTGTGGGGAAATTAACCTTTAATTGCCATTTAAACCTGTGTGTGTCACTTTGTGTGTCTGTAACAAGGTCAAACATTCAAGGATATGTAAACTTTTGATCAGGGCCATTTGGGTGATTTCTGTTATCATTATGATTTAAAAAGGAGCCAAACAACTATGTGATAATAAATGGCTTCATATGATAACAATCCTTAAATAAAAGACAGTTTTTTGCATGATCAGTCATATTTTCAAAATCAGTGCCAAAATTTCACAATTTCTGCCAGGGTATGCAAACTTTTGAGCACAACTGTAGTTTAAAACATCAAAAACCCCACCCTACTTGAGCTTTCCCAGTATTCATCAGTGCAATGCACTGCAGGGATCCAGCGTACCCAGGTTTCTATGTTCAAGCATCTTTATTTAACAGTCTCCAACAACAACAACACTTTGCTTAAAAAGTTACCCTGTTCTCTCCTTGCTGTTCCATTTAATGATAGTTTAGATCAATCTGGCGATGACAGTGAGAAAGCAAGCGAGTGTGTAGTAATTTCTCTCAGTATCGGAATTAAATTGTTGTAAAGGCTCTTCTCTTAGTATGTGGGGGAGGTATGGCCTGTGGGCACTGCTACGTTTAGAAGAGCAATAATCATAAGGATCTCTGAGAGAGCACATTGTGCCAGTGAGGTGGGTACAAAGACAAACACCGCTGTGTGAACATCACTGCTGCTCTCTGTACCCTGCAGCACGCTGCCATGTAAAGAAGAAAGGGAAAGTATCTAAGGCAAGTGAGCTATTAAAACACACACTATAGGAACATCTCAGAAGGAGGCCTGCAAAGCATACAATAAAGTGCCTTTTGTCTAAAGAAAATGTGAATCTGTTTCCTTTTTAAGGATACTTTAGAATAGTACAAAAAAAGTCAAACTCTATTAATTGTTGTAGTACTTTAAACATACAGTAGCCCTATAAAGTATTTGGACAATGAAGCCACATTTGAATGAATTAATGTTCATACAGTGTAGAATGTATGGATGTTACTGGATTAAAATATGACATATTGAACCAAGTAGCAATTATTTTAGAGTAAGACAAGCACAGAATTTCACAAAAAGAATTACATACAGTGCACACTTCATACTACATACTACACACTGCAATAACAGTGTGAGTAGTATTGCAGTATGATGTTCCAAACATAGCCACTATTAATCAGAGCATGGGTCACTCTAGTAGACTCTGTAAGGGGAAAGCCCATATGCTGAATAAGCTTAATAAGCATCATTACCCCCACATTTTCCTGAATGAGTTTTGTTTCACAAAACAAGGAAAGAATACAGTTCATCAGCTTGTTTATTAGGCCATTAAATCATAAGGAATCATTTGATGGGCTTTTATGCGTCCACTGTTTTGAGTGGTTTAGGATAGACCACCTTGGATTGGCTAGTGTGACGAGGAGGAGGGCGTGGCCAGGCCATACCAGTGGACGCCCAGTGCTAAATCAGCCCAATCAGCCGGGAGAGGGATAAAGAGGAGCATGGACGCCAGTTCGAGAGAGAGAGAGAGACGCATGTGTCCACGCAGTCTGTGTGTTTTATGTTATATTAAGTTCCTTTGTGTCATTAAAAGTTTACAATGACTGCTCAGCCGGTTCCCGCCTCCTCCTTGCCCATCGTATGAATGCGTTACATTGGTGCCGAAACCCAGGAGGGAGGAGGGATGCGCTGTTGGAGAGACCTCGCCACTGATGGTTGCAACAGCAAGGAGTTATGGTCCGGAGGTACCATGCCGTCCTCCATGGAGACGAAGGAGCTGCTGCCGTCCGCCAGGAAGCGGAGGAGCTGCTGCCATCTGCCAGGGGGCAGAGGAGCCGCTGCTATACACCAGGAGATGGAGGAGCCGCTGACGTCTGCCGGAAGGCAGAGGAGCCTGCTGCCGTCCACCAGGAAACGAGGTCCAGTGCCATCCGGCGTCACGGAGTACCTCTGCACAGCTGGCTGAGGACCAGTCGATAGCATGTTCGGGACCGGCGAGCCAGTTTTTCTCTCTCTCTGTTTCTGCCGCTCGCTCTTTCCCTTTCCCCTCTCACTCCCCTCGGATTCCCAGGAGGTGGGGAAGACTGGCCGGTGGAAGGATGGCGGAAAGGGCAACACCTCCCCTCCAGGAAGGGGTGGGGGGGGAGAAAATCCGGGGAAACCTCCGGCCTGAATCGGGCATTGGGGGTATGTGGCGAGGAGGTGGGCGTTGCCGGGCCGCCACAATGGACACCCGGTGCTGAATCAGCCCAATCAGCCAGGAGAGGGATAAAAAGGAGCCGGGGATGCCAGTTCAAGAGAGAGAGAGAGAGAGAGAGAGAGACGCACATGGCCACGCTGTCTGTGTGTTTTATGTTATGTTAAGTTCCTTTGTGTCATTAAAAGTTTACGTTGACTGCTCAGCCGGTTCCCGCCTCCTCCTTGCCCATCGTATGAATGCATTACAGCTAAAAAGGACAAATTGTGTGTATTTTGGCAAAATAGAAAATGCAGAATGCAATTATTTCTGAAAACCGCTGTATTTGCATTAAATCGTTTTTCTTCAGGGGCAATGGCTGAGGTCATCGTCTAAGAAGGCATTTACATCCCATTATTCATCAAAAGGCTCATGAATTGATCATTTACAAGTCACTCTTGCATGATAAAATGTTTGAATTTTAAATGAGGTCACAATGGTGCACATCATCACCATTAACAAGTTGCGTTCCGGAGTCATTTCCCACCGGATGGAAACCATGAGCTGTGTAGTGGGGTTATGTTTGCGTAAATATGACTTGTTTATTTCGAATGCATAAAGTCAACATGAAATAAAAATGTACCCTATTTACTTTCATAATACACATTCACGTTCGTCTTGTGCATGATTCAACAGTGCCCGTTACTCTTAAGAAACTAAATATTTGTCTTTGAAATATTTTATTAAAATTGTATGACTTGCTCTGCCTCTGAAACAACTTTCCTTTTTGCCTTACGTCACCTAAGGCTTTAAGCCGTGGGAAAGAAAATAATGTTGACCAATAGCATTATAGTGAATTAAGCATAGTTTGAAGCTACTGTTGTAGGTAATGCAGCCTTTTCAAAATGTTGCCAATTGTTAACTTAGTAATTTGATTCTGGTTCATGTAATAAAGTTCATGGCAATAAAAGAAAATAACAACAGGTTTGAAAAAGAAGCGCTATTATTGCCATATGTCAAAAAAAATGTCATGTTGAATATCATGTTACACTCAAAAATACAATAGCACAATAATTAACAGTAGTTAACATGGTAATTTTAAAGTTGTTTAATGATAGTGTGATAAAAAGTACACAAATAATAGCAAACGGCAACAGATTTGATAAAGAAGCATTCCCATTGAGATGTTTTGATTTCCAGAATTAAATCAAGTCTGACCCTACATTTTTTCCCATTAAATACACTGTGTTACTCAAAAATACATTACTGAAGTAGTTAACACAGTAATTTAATGTTGTTTAATGGCAATGTGATAAAAGGTATGCCAATAAAAGCAATTAATGACAGATTTGAAAATGAAGCGTTACCTCTGGGATACCTCAAGATGTTATTGAATTCCCGAAAGATAAATTCAAGTCCCATGCTAATTTTTTTCACATTTAATATCTTGTTTCACTCACAAATACAATAACAGTGTAGTTTACGCAGTAATTTAAAGTTGTTTATTGATAATTTTATAAAGGTATGCCACTAATGGCAAATATCGACAGATTTGACAAAGAAGCATTCCCATTGAGATACATCAAGATGTTTTGAATTCCTGAAGAATTAAATCAAGCCTGACCCTAAATTTTTTCACAATGAATATCCTGTTTCACTCAAAAATACACTATTAAAATAGCAAACACAATAATTTAATATTGTTTAATGGCAATGTGGTAGAAGGTATGCCAATAATTGCAATGAACAACAGATTTGAAAATGAAGCGTTACCTCTGGGATACGTCAAGATACTATCAAATTCCCGAAGAATTAAATCAAGCCTGACCCTAAATTTTTTCTTGATTGAATACACTGTTTTACTCAGAAATGCATTACCAAAGTAGTAAACACAGTTATTTAATGTTGTTTAATGGCAATGTGATAAAAGGTATGTCATAAATAGCAAATAAAAACAAATTTGAAAAAGAAGCATTACCACTGAAAACGTTGAGATACTATCAACTTCCTGAAGGATAAATTCAAGTCCCGTCCTTCATTTTTTTTTTTAAGATTTAATACCCAGTTTCACTTAGAAATTTGATAACACAATAGTTAGCGCATTAAAAAAAACCAAAAAAACAATAATGCTCAAATTTAAAGTAACAAAGTCCACAACAATAATAGCAATTAACAACAGGTTTTGGGGAAATGTTGATGATCTTGTTTCACTCAGTAATCTGCCACAAAACAGAAGTAAAATGGGTTGTAAATGCTGTTTCAAATTGACTTTAAATGATGAGGTTTATCTATGAAAAAAAAAATACACAAACGATAATAATATAGTTGCAATATCACTTTTAATTATATAAAACATTAATTGTCAACAGAAAATGTTTCAGACACCCGTGGTTGAATTTAATATGCATTTTCCACCATGCAAATCTGTCTTTCCACTTGAGTATTTCTCTAAATAAAATCATCTGTTTCCTAAATGTGTAAGTCCACCCGTTTGGTTCCATCTACCACTCCTTCAACTGTACATCTGATGTTCAAAACCTGATATCTCAGCATCCGTACCACGCTAGGTTGAAATAAGATTATTCACACAATCTGACTCAAATGGAGTTGGTTTCTTTTGCGTTACCAGATGAAAAAATCCAATAAGAGTCATGTGAGGAGCACTCTCGCACAGGTTATGACTCCCCCAGCGAAAGTCCCTTGGTTCAAAGTTGGAACCGCATTAATATTCCACTGGTGCCCGTGCCAGTCTAAAAGATTCAATAGATGCTAAGAGCAGCGAACAGAACCCCCAGTGTTTCTGTCAAGTCTGCTCGCCTGCCACAAATTCTTGGGCACCGATGTCTGGATCTTTGAAGATAACAGTCTTAATAAACAAGCTCTGCAATTACTGTGAGGCAGACGGAGCGGTAGAGAGCGAGAGAGCGCGAATGAGAGAGGACAGGGATTAGGTCAGATCTCACTAAAGTCTAAATTGATGAGCTGTGGTCTTCAAAAGAGAAACTTGATACTGATCCCGCAATGACTCCTGAAGCTGCAGCTGTCTCTGACACACACATTTAAATGTCACATCAACCTGCCACTGCTAGGCAACTGAGCTGTCTTAATTCATAATGGTGAGATATAACAGTAAATTGAAGCTACAGCAACAATGGAAGCAAAGACTAAGGCTTCTTAAAGGAATAATTTTTGCCTTTCTTTTGATGAATGCTCTTTTCCATACTGGAGCTGTTGAGCTCCAAAAAATGACAAAAAAGCACAATAAAAGGCCATAAAAGTAGCCCATATGACTCGTCCATTGTATTCCAAGACTTCTGAAGCCATACGATAGCTTTGTGACAGGAACAGACCCCTTTAAGGTCACTAAAAATCTTCTCGTCTTCTGTACACACCATTAAAATTTTCCTGTATTCATATATGACGCATCAGGTGTCAGATTTAAATGGCAATGATGTCAAAAGGCATTGGTTCAGTTTGAATATAAGAAAGAGAGCTATGTATGGGATGAAATTAGACTGAAAATGATGAAAAAATGTGTGCATACTTATCCGTCAATTTGAGAAATGTTGCAAATGTATCTTACAATCCACAGACAAATACCTTTCAACTTGTGTCTGTGAAATTCAAAATTAAATGAATTGTACAAATAGAGACATATTTGTGAACACAGATGTTCCCTTTTGTATAAATGCATCACACTTTGTGTATGCAACCAAAGGAAGATGTTCCAAATCAAACACAAAATGGTCTCGTGAAGTATTGAAAGTGCATTTGTGGATCAAGTGACGCATGCTAGGGCCGCACAATATTGGAAAAAAAACTGATATTGCGATATTTTGTTTTTCTGCGATATATATTGCGATATGAAAAAAATACAGGATGACTTCACCAGATGACTTGAATAGCTCTATTTGAGAAGAATTAATTATTCTAGAATGATTGGGGTGATTTTGTAGGGAACTGCATCTTCATGAAAAATTAAAATAAAAAAAAGAAACTGAAAATGACTTTTTACTTTATGACTTATTTTGGGTAATTTATTTTATTATAATAATTAATACACTGTTTAATTCACCATGGTTCCATTGTAATTATGTAATACTCTTTTATCAATTCAGGCTAAAGTCAATGATCTAACATGTTATGATATTAATAATGCATGTTGCTTACCCTAAAATAAAGGGGCTCATTTGTGAATGAAGAAGTGTGGTGTCTAGAAGGGATCCAGGAGATTACAGGAGGCTTTATCTCTGTACTCCAACCAGGTTAAAACGGAGCATTACACTAAGGAGGAAGTTTCATTATCACAATAGGGAATTAATGTGAATGACAAAATAAGTCATTTAACATTTTATTACATTACAAATTAAATTACAACCCTCTTTTTTTGAAAATAGAAAAGTAAACAATAAACATCTTTTAATTTAAACCATAAAAAAAAGAAAAGAAAAGAGCAGCTATACACCAACCCTGAGTGGTTTACAAAAATACAACATAAAATAAAATGTTTATAAAACAAATAACTTTGTTTTAGTTGCGTGATGGTATTACCTACCGCTTGTCGAATGACCGGATCATGCTCTTTGATAACCGTGTTAATTGGTAGGCTACCATGTCTTTCGCGAGGTGAAATGTTATTGAATCTGTGATTTCTCTCTGCTGTTTGGAACCTTTCTTATATGGTGTAACACTGGCAAAGGCATCCGAAATAGTTTTTTGCTGTGGACGGCATTCAGATCTGGCTTTGCATACAAAGATTTGTGGTGCCGACTTAAATGATCAAACAAATTGGTCGTGTTGCCTCGTGTTGTGGCAACAATTGCAAGGCACTCTCGACAAAGTATCTGTTTTTGGTCAACATAATCCTGTCTGTAGCTGAAATATTTCCATATAACTGAAGATGCATTTCTTTTTGCAACCAAATTCTTTTATATTCAAAAAATAATAAACTCTGTGTATCCAAGAACCCATAAATCGGAGTAAATTAGGTCATATCAGACAGATATAATGCTAGTTTTCCTTTTGAAAAAAATAAATAACAATATTGTAGACTGATATATGTTTACCTTAGGCTATTACATCGCACGTTCTGCGATGTGACTATTGCGGATGTGCACAACGTGATATTGATGCTGAAACGATATATCGTGCAGCCCTAACACATGCATTCATTGATGTCTATTTGTGTTGATTCTATTTGATTCAATTGAATTTTGAGACTTTTATTTCACTGTTTTTACCATGGCTGACTCACACACAAACAACTACCAGAGGATAGGTCCTAAATTTATTCATAAATGTGTGCATCTCTACCCCTTAATTTGAAAACATTTTTTAAAACCTTCAATGTGTATTCCAACCCTCAAAAATGCATTTCAACTTGAATCTGTGAAATGTATCATTAAATAATGTGTTGGAATTTGTACAAAGAGACAGATTTGTGAATATAAGTGTTCCTTTTTGTACAAATACATCACAATTTGTGTGTGCAACCAAAGGAAGATGTTCCAAATCAAACACAAATTGTTCTTGTGAAGCATTGAATGTGTATTTGTGGAACACGAGATACACACACATTCAATGACATATATTTGTGCCGATTCCCTTTGATTCATTTGAATTTTGAGACTTCCTTTCCGCTGATTTTGCCTTGCATGATCCACATGTAACTTTGTGTGAGCAAAGCAGCTACCACTAGATGGCTCATTTTACAGAAATACCATCAGGTGGGACGTGGTTTATTATGAGCAAGCTTCCACACTTCGAGCAAACAGAGGCTGACATCAGCAGAAAGGATCAAAGGTTTGTCTCAATTTCTCTCATATATAACCAAGGATAATATCATATTTTAAAAGGCGATAAAAGCCCATTTTACAGCCCAAGTCCTGGTGACATTGTGTTTGTGTTACATGTCAGTAGCTTCTAGTTAATAGGATTCAAACACCTGACTGACTCATTGCTTCTGGCACCAGTCAGCGTTAAAGTCTGCTGTTTTAACCTTAACAAAGTTTATAGACTGGCAGTGGGTTGCGCTAACAAGGAATCTGATAATCCTGTTGCACTAAACTTTTAACCTTGTTTAAAAATAATAAGCAATTAAAGTAAGGTTAAGAAAATGTGTCTGTTAAAAAAAAAAAAAAAAAAAAAAAAAAAAAATCAAATGCAAGTCAGTTCGCTGAAAAGGCATTTAATTTGATATGCACATATACAACATGTGAAACTCAAGTGTCTTTTACATAGTTTCATTGTACAACTAAGGAATGTGGTACATCTTTAGGGGGGGAAAGGGGGCGATAATGTAAGTTTCAAATTGCAATTTATGTTACTACGAAACACTACAAAATTTGGGTACAATTTTATATAAAAAATACACTTAAGGACAGTTTACACACATCTAATAAATGCATGTGTACATCTACAAATTAATATCCATAGAAAAAAGGGAAAAAAATTATTGCATACTGCTAACTTTATTGTTTAATGACGTTTCGATGCCGAAAGGGTCTTCATCAGGTCAAACAAAAGGAAACAGTTTGTTTGTTCTGTTTGGGTTGAAACAATTTCATTAAATTGGAACGTCAGCAGTGTGCCAGTATTTTTCTCACTTTTTTCTACACATTTTATATACACACACAAACAATGGAATAGAACATCACAGCTAAAGCTCTGTGGCATTTTGCTTGAGGTTACCCTTCCTCATTGTTACTGCATGGTGTCATGTCAGTTGTAGGGCTGCCCCCTAATAGTCGACCAAATGTTAGTTGATGAGAAGAGTCTTGGTCGACCAATTTTTGATTGGTTGGTTGGTCGCAAAAAAAAAAAAAAAAAAAAACTCCACAGGAAACTGACTAACACCGGTATTACCGCTGGTTGGACGCTGGGTGGTACTATGGGGTAATTTACATTAAGCAGGGTTAGGGCCTACACAATAAAGCAAGACACCTGGATTTCAAACTTTGAAATTTATTTTTTTATTTATTTTAACTAAAAATTAAAAGGAAACTGGAAAAACAAAAGTGCAATTAAAATGTGTGTTGTTCAATTTTTTGAAAGATGGTTTTATAACAGTTGTGAAGGGCAACATCTCTTTGGCAAAGAACCTACTTCATCTGTGCATTCTCTACCGGTCGGGTATTTCGTTGTCCGGGAAAATACATCATGTGTGTGAATACATTCATTTTGTTCCCTCCTTCACAATATATATACAGTACTGTGCAAAAGTCTTAGGCACATAAGATGTTTCACAAAAGCATTGTCTTAAGATGGTTATTTATATCTTCAGCTTTAGTGTGTCAATAGGAAATATAAATGTTAGACTCCCAAACGTTACTTTTGCAAACAGAAATGATTAGAATAGAAGAACAGGGAGCCCTGCAACAGATGTCATGGCCCCCACAAAACCCCCCACTGAACATCGAGTCAGTCTGAGATTACATGAAGAGACAGAAGCAATTGAGACCAGATGTACCTACGAGAATTGGTGCTGTTTTAAAGGCAAAGGTGGTCACACCAAATATTGATTTAGCTTTTTTTTATGTTTACTGGACTTTGTATGACATTAAGTGATAAATGAAAACTATTTATGGCATTATTTTTGAAGACATCCTCACTATGCAAAATCTTTCACAAGTGCCTAAAACTTTTGCACAGTACTGTATATCGCAATATCCAATTACATCAGCAAACCCCCGGGCTGAGGGATAGGTGAATATTCTTGCTTTAGTGATTTTGCTTTCAAAATTATATTAATTAATTTAAAAAATGAAAAACTTAAATCAAATACATTTCTAAATTGAAATTGCACTCCAAACTTAACGAAAATGCAATTAAAATAATGAAGTGATAAAAAAAATTATATATATATATATATATATATTCACTATATTGCCAAAGTATTCGCTCATCTGCCTTTAGACGCATATGAACTTAAGTGACATCCCATTCTTAATCCATAGGGTTTAATATGACGTCGGCCCACCCTTTGCAGCTATAACAGCTTCAACTCTTCATATATATATATATACACACCTTTTCATTTACTGTCAGGCAAGAATCCGTCTAAACATGCAGGCGGAAAATTACTTACACAAATAAAGACATAAATTCAATTATAAATATAAAAATAATAATTATAATGATGATAATAATCACTGAAATATAAATCATGGTTCGAGGTGTTTTTGTATTATTTTATGTTTTAATCACAGATGTATAGGCTGCAGAGTTGCGCTCACAATGAACTCTGTGGAAATAAAGTGAACTGAACTCAAAGCACCTCCTGAGCTGAGATGTCTGAGGTCATTTGCAGCACTCATAGACGATACTGTTCTTGCAAAAAAAAAAAAAAAAAAAAAAAAAAATCAGAAGACAGAAACAAAGAGTGAGAACCTTTTACATGCGCGTGTTCCACGAGACTGCATGCCTCCGCACAAACAGCGTGTCATACATGCACATAGATGGCTTTTCTGTCATCTGTTCTTAATAATATAATAAAGCGCGTGTCTGTGTGTCTACGGGCAAATTATTTGTAAAATTAATTTGATAATAATAATATTAATAATAATTTAATACATTAATGGGAAAACGAGCTAAATATCGTCTTGACATCGTCAAAGGCATCAGCTATTTGCGATCACTCTGACCATCGTCGATCCCCGAGATCATCGTCTGTCAGCACAACCCTAATGTGCATTTGTCTTTATAAATTAACAAAATGTTCAGACAGTCTCCTTGCTGGTTTTTTCAACACATTCAGAATCACTTTTGCCGGTGTCGCTGCAGCTCGCTTCATGCGTGTGCTTGTAAAATTTATATTTTAAAGGCTCATAATTACGGTTTAGTATTTCTCTGTAATGTAGAACATATATATTTAAAGCTACACTATGTAACTTTTTTTGTTAAAGGTGCAGTATGTAAGATTCAGAAACTCTTGTTATTAATGACAGCTGTGGCCATTAAGTGAACTGCAGCCAGCTACCTGTTGCTTGTGCTCGCACACACACTTCATAGGGACACGAGCATTGGCCAAAACAATGACGTAAAGTACAAAGACACTGAACGTGATTCACTGGCATCATGCTGACAGGTGAAGTAGCATAATTAAAATTACACAGTTATGATTGTTTTACTACAAACTTTGAGACTACATATTATATTTGACCCTCCAGTGCTGGAACAGGGCTAAAACAAAGTGTGGATATAGGTCTGACTATGCGAGACTGTAGTTTGAAGTAATCACTTTTCTTTGCATGATACATAGGCTATCATATAAATGCAGTCAATGTCAGCGTTAGCTAGCTAGCCAGCTTTATCAATAGCTGTTAGCTAAATTTGGTGGATGATGACAGTAGCTGTTTATAAAATTGACTATACATTATAAATATGTTGACACAATTCAGTATTGATGTGATTCCATCACAAGTATCATTTTGATATATCGATGCACTATTGTTTTATAATAATAGATTGTATATATTTTCTGTATAACCAAGTTACGTTACACTAATGATTGGAGCTTTTTGCATTATCTTGAACATTGTCTAGCATTCATTTCATGTGTTGTTGTAGTTTACCTTGCTGAATAATTACAGATTACCATTGACATAAACCTGACTTTTAGTAAAAAGAGAAGATCATTGAAATTATTTGAAAGAAATGCAGATGTTCTTTCTAGTTTTCGCTCGACCACGATCACATTTCCGCGTAGCCAGGTGGGATTCAGTAGATAAATGTTTTTTTTGTTTTTTTTGCTTACTCAGAGTTTGTGTAGGAGTTGGTGTTGTGCTGGGAGCTGGCCGTTTGCTGGACTCCATCTCTAAGATAACATTACCTAAACAATGGAGAAACTGGTAACCGCGCTGCCAACAAGATGATCCATTGTACTCACAAATGTAACCGTGATTATTTTTAAACAAGGTTAAAAGTTTAGTGCAACAGAATTATCAGATTCTTTGTTGGCGCAACCCACTGCCAGTCTATAAACTTTGTTAAGGTTAAAACAGCAGACTTTAACGCTGACTGGTGCCAGAAGCAACGAGTCAGTCAGGTGTTTGAATCCTATTAACTAGAAGCTACTGACATGTAACACAAACACAATGTCACCAGGACTTGGACTGTAAAATGGGCTTTTATCGCCTTTTAAAATATGATATTATCCTTGGTTATATATGAGAGAAATTGAGACAAACCTTTGATCCTTTCTGCTGATGTCAGCCTCTGTTTGCTCGAAGTGTGGAAGCTTGCTCATAATAAACCACGTCCCACCTGATGGTATTTCTGTAAAATGAGCCATCTAGTGGTAGCTGCTTTGCTCACACAAAGTTACATGTGGATCATGCAAGGCAAAATCAGCGGAAAGGAAGTCTCAAAATTCAAATGAATCAAAGGGAATCGGCACAAATATATGTCATTGAATGTGTGTGTATCTCGTGTTCCACAAATACACATTCAATGCTTCACAAGAACAATTTGTGTTTGATTTGGAACATCTTCCTTTGGTTGCACACACAAATTGTGATGTATTTGTACAAAAAGGGACACTTCAATTCACAAATCTGTCTCTTTGTACAAATTCCAACACATTATTTAATGATACATTTCACAGATTCAAGTTGAAATGCATTTTTGAGGGTTGGAATACACATTTGTTAAGTTTTTGCAAATTAATAGGTAGATATGAACACATTTATGAATAAATTTAGGACTTATCCATTAGTAGTTGTTTGTGTGTTAGTCGGTCATGGTAAAAACAGCTAAACAAAAGTCTCAAAATTGAAATGAATCAAACAGAATCAATACAAATAGACATCAATGAATGCATGCATGTCGCTTGATCCACAAATGCACATTCAATACTTCACAAGACCATTTTGCGTTTGATTTGGAACATCTTCCTTTGGCTGCATCCACAAATTGTGATACATTTATAGAGAAGGGAACATTTGTGTTCACAAATATGCCACTATTTGTACAAATCCCAGCACATTTATTTAATACAGACACAAATTGAAAGGCATTTGTCTGTGGATTGTAAGATACATTTGCAACATTTATCAAATTGACGGATAAGTATGCACACATTTTTTTAATAATTTTGAGTCTAATTTCATCCCATAGCTATGGCGGAGTGAAAGATTTTCAGTGAAAACTGACTTAAATTTGGGCTTGTTCCTCAAACAAATGTATCGTATGACTACAGAAATCTTGGAATATAGTGCTATAATAATATGGACAACTTTTCCTTTTGTGATCCACAGAAGTAAAATGTTTGAAACACCATGAGAGTGAGGAAATGATGACAGAACTACTACTACTTTAGAGCCTGTTCATTAATATTGTAAGAGGTTTCAATGGAACAGAAACATACATTTTGGAAATCTATAGGGCTTTTATTCATGTCAGTCATCTTAGTCCATTCTTAGACTGCTGTTTGACTCAATTCTGATATAGGTCCAGCTTTGTCTATTTCTTTTTCAAAGGTGATAAAGCTCTAAATATTTAATATAAAGCTTCACACTCAAAAGATACACAGAGACACAGAGGTGATTTCTCTCTTGATATTGAACCGGTTAAATAATTCACAAGCCAGAAACATTGCCATACCTCTGGTCATGACGATGCCCGCCAGGCCTTTGTGACGCGCATGTAGCAGCGAGGAGCAGCCGGCCAGCTCTGTGTATTTCTCTCGCACCAGGTTGAATATCTCATCTGCAAACTCCTGCAAAACACAACAAGTTCTTGGTAAATTTGTAGCTTCGTGTAATCTGTATTAAATAATCAGATTATAAAAATGTAATTTGATTTAATTGTCAAACTACTTGTAATTAGATTACTGCAAATCATTGTTTTATTTCATGTTTCCTAATGTTAAACGTGCACTCAGTAACTTTTGTCTTTGTATCATCTTGGATTTACACTGACACCTAGCGGCTTGGATGCAGCATAATTTAAAATCAATAGCTGCCATTGTAGAAATGTAGTATTCACAGTGAGTCATGATTACTTTAATCAATGAGTGAAAGTGTCAAATAACAGGACTGTTACTGAGATTAAGCCAGTAGTATTCGGCGGTCATGTGATTCTAACATGGCAGCCCCCAAGTGTGGACCCTCTCCATGTAGAATAAAACAGCTTTTATAAGGTTACCGATATGACTGAAGTCTTTTTAATGCGAGTGCTCATGATTTCCTACATACATTGCTAAATTACAATTCATGTCTTTAGGAGTTAAACTTTTTTTAATGAGGAAATAATTACTGAGTGCACCTTTAAATGAAAGGAGTGTAAATTTGAACTTAATATTTTAAAATACACTAAAATTAGACTGTCATCAAAAAATTTGTATTTTTAAATAAGTATTAAAATTGTTATCCAAAAGTAATCAGATTAGATTGCCTAAAAGTGTCATCTAAAAGATTACATTACTGATTACAATTTCAGTTTTGTAATTTGTAATCAGTACCAGACTACAGATTTCAAAAGTAATCTACCTAATACTGCTGATCTTTGAGTGTATATTCAATTTATTATATATTTGTATATGTACGTACTGTATATGCACATTTACATATGTATTAAACTGTATCACATACTGTAGTATAGCTACACTTTATAATAACCTTCAATAATACTTCATTAACAAATGGCATACATTTTACAGATCCATAATTTATGTACATTCAATTACGAATGTATGCATTTTTTTTTATTACATATGAATAATATAAACATAGGAATCAGTTTCATTACATTTCTGAACTTGAAATTGGAATGTATATTATATACAGTATATATATATATATATATATATATATATAAATAGACACACACACACACACACACACACACACACAGTGCATTCAGAAGGTGCACAGTGCATTTTCACATTTTGCTATGTTGCAGCCTTGTGCATGCTAAAATGCTTTAAATTATTTTTTTTCGCATCAATCTACACTCCATACCCCATAATGACAAAGCAAAAACCAGATTTTAATAACTTTACACATTTATAAAAAAAACAACAAAAAAAAAAACAAAAAAAAACAACAACTGAAATATCTCCTTGACATAAGTATTCAGACCCTTAACTCAGTACTTAGTTGAAGCACCTTTGGCAGCGATTACAGCCTCAAGTATTTTTGGATAGTATGCGAAAAGCTTTGCACACCTGGATTTGGGGATTTTCTGCCATTCTTCTCTGCAGATCCTCTCAAGCTCTGTCAGGTTGGATGGGGACCATTGGTGGACAGCAATTTTCAGGTCTCTCCAGAGATGTTCGATTGGGTTCAATTCTGGGCTCTGGCTGTGCCACTCAAAGACATTCACAGAGTTGTCCCTAAGCCACTCTTGAGTTGTCTTGGCTGTGTGCTTAGGGTCATTGTCCTGTTGGAAGGTGAACCTTTGGCCCAGTTTGACGTCCTGAGCACTCTAGACCAGGTTTTCATTAAGGTTATCTGTGTATTTTGCTGCGTTCAGCTTTCCTTCAACCCTGACCAGTCCCCCAGTCCCTGCCACTGAAAACACCCCCACAGCATAATGCAACCACCAACATGCTTCACTGTTGGGACGGTATTGTGCAGGTAATGAGCGGTGCCTGGTTTCCTACAGACATGACACTTGGAATTGAGGCCAAACAGTTCAGTCTTCATTTCATCAGACCAGAGAATCTTGTTTCCCACAGTCTGAGAGTCCTTTAGGTGCTTTTTTATGTGTCACTCTGTCATAAAGCCCAGATCGGTGGAGTGTTGCAGTGATGGTTGTTCTTCTGTAAGTTTCTCCCATCTCCACACATGATCTCTGGAGCTCAACCAGAGTGACCATCGGGTTCTTGGTCACCACTCTTACCAAGGCCCTTCTCCCCCGATTGCTCAGTTTGGCCAGGCGGCCAGCTCTAGGAAGAGTCCTGGTTGTTCCAAACTTCTTCCATTTAAGAATTATGGAGGCCAATGTGCTCTTGGGTACCTTCAATGAAGCCAAAACAATTTTCTAGCCTTCCCCAGATCTGTGTCTTGACACAATCCTGTCTCTGAGCTCTGCAGGCTGTTCCTTTGACATCATGGCTTGGTTTTTGCTCTGATATGCATTTTCAGCATTTTTGAAATTGTGTCCAATCAATTGAATTTGCCACAGGTGGACTCCAATCAAAGTTTAGAAACATCTCAAAGATGATCCAGAGAAATGGGATGCACCTGAGCTAAAATTTCAAGTGTCATTGCAAAGGGTCTGAACACTTATGTCAATGTGATACTTCAGTTTTTTTCTAAATGTATGTAAAATATAAAGATCACACTGTTGTTTTCTATTCAACGAAAGTCAAAGGGGACTGAAGGTGTCATTCAGTAATAGTTTGTTTAAAACATTAGTTAACATTAGTTAATTGATTATGACATAGCATTAATTATTTTGTATTTTTATAAATTGACATTAATCAAGATTAACAAATACTGCTAAAAATATTGTTTGTTGCTAGTTTATGATTTCTAATGCATTAACTCATGTAAAAAAAATAGAACCTTATTGTAGTGTTACTGATTATATAAACATTAATAATTATTATTAATAATAAAATAATTGATTAATTTAATAAATTGTTAATTTACACTCAAAAGTACATTTTAAGATTTATACATTTTAATTTCTTAACAATCTTTCAAATGAAAAAAAAAACGTAATATTTTAAGTTTTATTAATTAAATTTTGTGAAAATTTGAAAATTCAATCTGATTGAATTTTATTAAGAAACTGAAATGCGTAAATCTTAAAAAACAGGCTAAAACATTTGAGTGTAGTTAAATTATTAATTTATTATTTGAAAATTAAACTTGTTTAATAATTTATTCTAGAGTGTTATAAAGTATAATTATTATAAAGTGCTACCGCTATATCATTTATTGCAAATAAACATCTTCACATTTCCTATATCATATATATCATGCATATTTAATCACCAATCATGTATATTTAAGCAGCAGCCAAGCAAATTGCTTTGCTATTTCATGATCACACAGTGACTTTCCCGTGGCATTTTTTTTTATTACACTAACACGTTGACCCAATTAATTTGTGTCAAAACATTGCCCATCAATAGAGTATTTGGATGAAAAGGAGACCACGCCGTGCCCGTGGTCAGACATTTATCGCAGACACTTGTGCTAATGAAACGGCGTGATTACTTGAGTGGCGTCTCAAATGGACCATCTGTCCATCGCTCTGAGCCCAGACCACTGCAAAACCCGCCAGGCTGAAAAAAAACAAAAACCTGTACCCTGCATTTGCATTCACCAGAGGGGCTTCGGCCCATCCTGCGCTGTACTACTGGCCAGCTGTTTCTCGAACCAGTGGATTTTTTTAAACACTACATCCACATGTGACAGTGTTATGTTGCTCTTTGTGGCAATTAGTAAAGACAAACACATATTCATACACACACAGTGCCAGATGATAATTATTATTTCTGAAAGGTCGTCCAGGCAGCTGGTGAAATAAAGTGGGGGTTAATCACATAGAGGGCAAAAACAGATGCAAAAACTCTTTACTGAGGTTGTTCACAGCATGTGCTAGCTGATGAACTGATCGGAGAACAGTCGTAACGCAACAGGGCTGTGGCTGTCTGTGGACCTAGCAGACTACTAATCAACATTTCAAAAGGATGCTTAAAAGTAAAAAAAATACAGTATGTAATCTCATTAGTATTCATAGGTATTTATATGTAAAGAGTACACATTTTTAAAGTGTGGATTGACACTGAAAATGTGCAATATCAATGTACAGACAGCTGTATTATAAATACAATAAAACTGCAAGTCGGAGGATATAGTACATGAGAGCAATAAAAGAATATACAGTTCAATGCATTTGCTTGGATTTTGTGGTGGGTGGTTGCCATGGCGTTGATATGTGGTTGCTAAGGTGCTCTGATTATTTTCAAAATGTTGCTATGCGGTTGCTAGGGTGCTCTTGGAGGTTGCTAAGGTTTTGCTAGGTGGTTGCTAGGGTGTTTTGGGTGATTGCTAAGGAAATCACTGTGTGGTTGCTAGGGTGTTCTGAGACGATTTTAGCATGTTGCTATGTATTTACTACAGTGTTTGGTAGTTGCCAGGGAATTGCTATGCAGTTGCTAAGGTTTTCTGGTCGTTTTTAGCATGACGCTATGCGCTTGATAGGGTTGTCTGGGAGGTTGCTAGGGCATTACGAGGTGGTTGATAGGTTATTTTGGGTGGTCGCTAAGGTGTTCTAAGTGGATTTTATCTTGTTGCTATGTATTTACTACAGTGTTGCAGGTGTTGCCAGGGCATTACTTTGCAGTGTCTTGGGTGTTCTGATTGTTTTTAGCATGTTGCTATGCAGTTACTAGGGTGCTCTGGGAGGATGCTAAGACATTACTAGGTGGTTGATAAGGTATTTTGGATGGTCGCTAAGGTGTTTTGAGTGGATTTTAGCTTGTTGCTATGTATTTACTATGATGTGAGTGTGCGAAAGTGTTGTTATGCTGTTGCTAAGATATTATCTTTGTTTTTAATAATATTTGCTAGGGTGCTCTGAGAGGTCGCTAAGGTGTTTTGGGTGGTTGCTAAGGCACTGGTTGGTTGTTGGGTGTTCGGAGTGGATTTTAGCATGTTGCTATGTATTTACTACAATGTTGTGGGTAGTTGCCAGGGCATTACGATTCAGTTGTTAAGGTCTTCTAATAGTTTTTTACCATGTTGCTATGCAGTTTCTAGGGTGCATGTGGAGGTTGCTAGGTCATTGCTAGGCAGTTGCTAGGGTGTTTTGTTTGGTCGTTATGGCATTGCTGGATGGTTGCTGAGGTGTTCTGAGTTTAATTTATCATGTTGCTATGTATTAAATATGGTTTTGAGGGTGGTTTCCAGGGCGCTGTTGTGTGGTTACTAAGGTGTTCTAATTGTATTTTAATGATCATCAATCTATGGTTTTGTTGTTCTAAATAATGATCAACTCTTTAGCTAGTAGTAAAACACAAACACTACTTTAGTTTTAGCATGACAAACCAGCAGCAAAGACATTTTTAAATGCCTCTCAGAAGTAATTAAACACTAAGCCCAAAGTCACCTTAATAAAACATCTTTTACTGTTGACATTAAAAGGATTAAGAAGGACGCCAAACATTTCCACACTTCGAAGAGAGAGGTGTGGTATATCGTTGGACTGACGTATTCAGTGATTGTACCCATTCCTCACTGAGCTGAGATGTCCCTTCATGATAACACATTCAATCCTAGAGAGAATCAAGGGTAATTAGAACAATTTGTACATTTTTCATAACAAATGTGAGTGGTGCTTGCCAGTGAACAACTCACTGCCACAATGGTAGGATATTGTGGGTGGTAGCCATGGCGTTGCTATGCGGTTGCTAAGGTGTTTTGAGTAGTTTTAAATGTTTTGCTTTATGGTTGCTCAGGTTTTCAGGGTGGTTTTAGCATGCCTATGCTTTTGCTAGAGTGTTGTAGGTGGCGTTGCTATGCGGTTGCTAAATTTGAGTGGATTTTAGCCTGTTGCTATTTGTTTCCTACGGTTTTATGGGTGGTTGCCAGTGTGTTGCTATACTTTTTATTTTTCTGAGTGGTTTTACCACATGGCTATACATTTATTAGGGTTTTGCGGGTGGTTTTCAGGGTGTTGCTATTTGGTTGCTAACGTGTTCTCAGAGTTTTTTTTTTTGTTGTTTTTTTTGGTAGTTGCTAGGATTTTCAGAGAGTTGCCAGGGAGTTGCCAGGGTGTTGCTAATGCTATGTGGTTGCTAATAAATTCTAAGTGGATTTTAGCATGCTTCTATGTGTTTTCTATTGTGTTGTGGGTGGTTGCCAGAGCGTTGCTATGCAGTTGCTAAGGTGCTATGATTGCTAGGTGGTTGCTATGGGGTTTGGGGTGGTTGTTAGGTGGTTTATTACTGGCTTAAGTCAGAAGAGCCCATCCCAAAATCTATGACCTAAGAAAGCCCACCATAAATGTAATTCAATGGGATTTTATTTTAAAATGTATTTATTTTATCACCCGCTAGACAATTGTAAGTCAAATCATGTAGAAAAGGAATAGTAGACCTCTTCAAAACAAGCCACACAATTTGAGCTATCAGTTTAGCACAAATTATGTGCTCAAGTTTAATGGATGGGTTAAGATGTTCCAAACTCTAAGTATGGCCAAAAGTAATAGTGATGCTTGCCTTAGTAAAGACCACTAATCAACATAAATCCTGACACTGAGGAGGTAAAGGGTATATAAGATAAAAACAGACCCTTGAAAAGTCTGTCAAGGTATATAAACATCACACTTCTTGTCCTCTTTCACCAAAAATGGCTAATACTTATAAGTGTGTAGCTGGTACTGGCCAACTACTGCTTGATTTTTGACCAATTTGAGATTTTCAGCAATTAGTTGTTAATTGTGTCCACTTGTCAATTAACAGAAGTGTCAGCTCCAATGATGTCAGTTTCAGCTTGGTCAGTGGATTATGCACAATTTCTTTCTTCAAATATCTCAAATTGAATTTTGAGTAAACGTGTGTTAAATAACTTTTTCACCATCTCTGTCAGAACATCTAATTTGCTATCATTCATTTGTTTTATATAATTTATAGATATATCAACATATATACAGGCTGACCACTAAATGGCACACAAATCAACTTAGTCAACATGAAACAATATTTGTAACCCTTTCTACTACTGTAATGTGACCTCCTTCAGAGTAAAACAGGATATTCCACTAGTGTGTATATATATATATATATATATATATATATATATATATATATATATATATATATATATATATATATATATGTGTGTATAAAATAGGTAAATACATATATATCATGTACATATGTAAATTCACATATTTGGTGCATCTATCATTATGAGGACTCTCCATAGACATAATGATTTTTATACTGTACGAACTATAGATTATATCCCCTAACCCTCACAAAAAACTTTCTGCATTTTTACATTTTCAATAAAACATCGTTAGTATGTTTTTTTTAAGTTATTTTAATTATGGGGACACTAGAAATGTCCTCATAAATCACATTTATAACATAATACCCTTGTAATTACCAGTTTTACTCTTTTCCAATTATCTGTTGTCCAATGTCTGTGTTTCTTTGCCCACTCTAACCTTTTCTTTTTGTTTATCTGTTTCAAAAGTGTCTTTTTCTTTGCAATTCTTCCCATAAGGACTGCACCCCTGAGTCTTCTCTTTACTGTTGTACATGAAACTGGTGTTGAGCGGGTAGAATTCAATGAAGCTGTCAGCTGAGGACATGTGAGGTGTCTATTTCTCAAACTAGAGACTCTGATGTACTTATCCTCTTGTTTAGTTGTACATCTGGGCCTTCCACATCTCTTTCTGTCCTTGTTAGAGCCAGTTGTCCTTTGTCTTTGAAGACTGTAGTGTATACCTTTGTATGAAATCTTCAGTTTTTTGGCAGTTTCAAGCATTGTATAGCCTTCACTCTTCAAAACAATGATTGACTGATGAGTTTCTAGAGAAAGCTGTTTCTTTTTTGCCATTTTTGACCTAATATTGACCTTAAGACATGCCAGTCTATTGCATACTGTGGCAACTCAAAAACAAACAACACAAAGACAATGTTAAGCTTCATTTAACGAATTAAATATCTTTCAGCAGTGTTTGATATAATGGCAAGTGATTTTCTAGTACCAAATTAGCAATTTATCATGATTACTCAATGATAAGGTGTTGGAGTGATGGCTGCTGGAAATGGGGCCTGTCTAGATTTGATCAAAAATGACGTTATTCAAGTAGTGATGGTGCTGTTTTTTTTTACATCAGTAATGTCCTGACTATACTTTGTGATCAGTTAAATGCCACTTTGGTGAATTAAAGTACCAATTTCCTACTGAAACAGCAAAATCTGTACATTATTCCAAACTTTTGGCCACCAGTATATATATATATATATATATATATTTTAAACACTGGACCTTAACACTTACTTAGTTTACAAATTTTAAACCATGACTTGCACTGCACACAAATAAATAATATTGGCATTATATTCTTGTTGTTTAGCCAGAGGGGAACTGGTCCCCACAGTGAGCCTGTTTTCTCACAAGGTTATTTTTCTCCATTAACCAACATCTTATGGAGTTTTGTGTTCCTTGCCACAGTCGCCTTAAGCTGCTCACAGGGGTTCTAAATACAATTATTATTTAATTATTTATTTTTATACACAATTTACAATCATATTTAATCAAACTACACAATGATGACTCTAAGACATTATAGATATTACAGTTTTCACTTTCTGTTATTGCATGATTTTCTGTAAAGTTGCTTTGAAACGATGTGTGTTGTGAAAAGCGCTATACAAATAAAAATGACTGGAGTTAAACGAAAACGGATTAGTGTGGATGTGGCGTCATGTAAGGGATCGATGGCACAATGTTTTAACAGGGTTTATTGCACCTCTTCGAAAACCCCTCCTTCTAGCAGTCTTATTTCCAGTGCAATGTAGAATGTCAGTAGCATTGCCGCCGTCACCTTCCCTCAGATGTCAATATTGTGCCAGGAAAACAAATGTCAACAAGGAATTTCTCAACTGATCCCTGACCCAGAAGTCTGTTCCTAGGGGGGTTCTTGCTGACAAAAGGGTTCTGGCAATGCATCATTTCCTCTGCAGGGAAAAAAAAAAGAGTATGGACTATGCAGAAAAATCTCCTGCCTGCTATCAGGATTTTGCTCTACAGTATGAGAACTCGCATTTAGGAGTCTGCGGTCTGTTAGCGACTGGCTCAACATACTAAAAATGTACAGTAATACTGTATTTGCAAGAAAATGCAGAACATTTCTTATAATTTTATGAACATACATTGGTTTTCAAATGTAACAAAAATCCCAAAAATCTGTGTGATATGAAATGCTTTGTGGCATTTACCAATGCATATATGTCTGATATACAATAATTGGGAATTTACAGAATCTGCAGATTTTCTGCTCTGATTTTGGGGGGAAAATGCAGGATTCTGCAGAATGGATTTAAATATGATAAAATACGTAAATAGGACCACTCTAATATTATACTCTTAAGGCCCGGTTACATTTAGCTTTGCATGGAGAAAGAAGGCGTGGGCAGATCGATTGTGAAAACTACTTGCCAAGCAGCATCTTTTTTATGCTGCACTTTATTTATTCATTAATTTTATTTAGGTTATTTCCAAATGAAGCAACTTCCTATTGATCGACACTCTTAATTTGCATGTCAAAGTTCTTCAAACTTGAACGTGAGTTGGCTTTGAGACGCTATCAAATATACTAACCAGCCCAACACAAGTACATTGGTTCTTCCAATGGTGTAAGTTTTTTAGGCGTGACTATATGTTTAACAGATGAGAAGCTACGGTGGCGTGATACTATCAAGTAGGTAATTGTTTTATTTTGAAGATATTGAAGATATTTCTTAATCTTTATAATAGGTCTACACATAAAGAATGTGCATGGATTTCAATTATGTGTACTCAATACAGCCATATATTGGGATTGCCAAAGGTAATTTCATTATTTAATTAAATGCTGATTAAAAAAAAAATGTAAAAAAAAAATTAAAAACTTGAAAGGAATATTCCGGGTTCAATACAAGTTAAGCTCAATTGACAGAATTTGTGGCATATTATTGATTACCACAAACATTTATTTCGACTTGTCCCTCCTTTTCTTTAAAAAAAAAAAGCAAAAATCGAGGTTACAATGAGGCACTTACAATGGAAGTGAAAGGGGGCTAATTTTTTAACATTAAAATACTCACTTTTTCAAAAGTATAGCCATAAGACATAAACAATATGCGTATCAACATGACTTAAGAGTGATAAAATCACTTGTTAACCTTTTCTGTGTAAAGTTATATCCAAATTTACAAATTTTTTGCCATGACAACGAAGTTGTCAATTCTAAAACTGACAGGCTTATATAATTTTGTTAACACCACAACAGGATTATGATACAGACAAAGTTTAAGTTATCTTTTAAAGGTATTTTAAAAAATTGAGGCAGATAGTTGTAAGAATAGGAGATATTATATATGGAGACCTACTAACTACTGGCCGATGTTATAAACATCCCAAAACATCACGTTAGAAAGTAAAGTGTGATTGGTTTAACATCAGTCAGACATTTCACAGTCAGAATAAGATGATGAAATATGCAGCATAACAGTTTTTTTCTAGCTGACCAGGTAGAAAAGGGATAAAAGAGAATACTGGCCTGTTCACTTCATGCACTGGTGATGGGACGTATGATCATAAAGTAGTGGCCAAGAATATTGGCACCCATGGTAAATATGCGCAAAGAAGGCTGTAAAAAAAATCTGCATTGTTTAACCTTTTGATCTTTCATTCATAAAATTCACAAAAATCTAACCTTTAATTGAAGTAAAACTATTTAAACAGGGGGAATATCTCATTATTAAATACATATTTTTCTCCAAAACACATTGGCCATAATTATTAGCACCCTTTCAATACTTTTTGCAACCTCCCTTTGCCAATATAACAGCTCTGAGTCTTCTCTTATAATGCATAATGAGGTTGGAGAACACATGGCAAAGGATCTGAGACCATTCCTCCATACAGAATCTCTACAGATCTTTCAAATTCAGAGAGCCATGTTGGTGGACTCTGCTCTTCAGTTTCACCCCACAAATTTTCTATGGGGTTCAGGTCAGGGGACTGGGATGGCCATGGCAGAACCTTGATTTTGTGGTCAGTGAACCATTTTTGTGTTGATTTTGATGTGTGTTTTGGATTATTGTCCTGCTGGAAGATCCAACCAGGGCCCATTTTAAGCTTTCTGGCAGAGGCAGTCAGGTTTAGATTTTTTTATCTGTTGGTATTTGATAGAGTCCATAATGCCATGTATCCGAACAAGATGTCTAGGACCTCTGGCAGAAAAACAGCCCCACAACATTAAAGATCCAGCACCACATTTAACCGTGGGCATCGGGTACTTCTTCATCTCTGTGTGCACCAAACCCATGTCTGGTGTTTGCTGACAAAAAGCTCTTTTTTTGATTCATCTGACCATAGAACCCGGTCGCATTTGAAGTTCCAGTAGTGTCTGACAAACTGAAGATGCTTGAGTTTGTTGTTGGATGAGAGCAGGGGCTTTTTTTCTTGAAACCCTCCCAAACAACTTGTGGTGAAGTAGGTGATGTCTGATTTTTTAGAAACTAATTTCTGCAATTCTCTAGCTGTGATCATTGGAGATTCTTTGGCCACTTGAACCATCCTCCTCACTGTGCGTGGAGACAATATAGACACACGTCCTTTTCCAGGCCGATTCTTAAGATCTCCAGTTGATTGGAACTTGTTAATTATTGCACTGATGGTGAAAATGGGCATTTTCAATTCTTTGGTTATTTTCTTTTAGCCACTTCCCATTTTGTGAAGCTCAACAAGCTTTTGCTGCACATCAGAACTATATTCTTTAGTGTAACCCACTGTGACTGATGATTAAGGGAATTTGGCCTGTGTGTTACCTCATATTTATACCCCTGTGAAACAGGAAGTCATGGCTGAACAATTTTATGTTCCTAGTCACCCAGGTGCACAAAACAATGTAAAATATGAAGGGTAATATACTTCAGATACAGTTGTGCTCAAAAGTTTGCATACCCTGGCAGAAATTGTGAAATTTTGCCATTGATTTTGAAAATATGACTGATCATGCAAAAAAAACTGTCTTTTATTTAAGGATAGTGATCATATGAAGCCATTTATTATCACATAGTTGTTTGGCTCCTTTTTAAATCATAATGATAACAGAAATCACCCAAATGGCCCTGATCAAAAGTTTACATACCCTTAAATATTTGGCCTTGTTACAGACACACAAGGTGACACACACAGGTTTAAATGGCAATTAAAAATTAATTTCCCACACCTGTGGCTTTTTAAATTGCAATTAGTGTCTGTGTATAAACATTCAATGAGTTTGTTAGCTCTCACGTGGATGCACTGAGCAGGCTAGATATTGAGCCATGGGGAACAGAAAAGAACTGTCAAAAGACCTGTGTAACAAGGTAATGGAACTTTATAAAGATGAAAAAGGATATAAAAAGATATCTAAAGCCTTGAAAATGCCAGTCAGTACTGTTCAATCACTTATTAAGAAGTGGAAAATTCAGGGATCTCTTGATACCAAGCCAAGGTCAGGTAGACCAAGAAAGATTTCAGCCAAAACTGCCAGAAGAATTGTTCGGGATACAAAGAAAAACCCACAGGTAACCTCAGGAGAAATACAGGCTGCTCTGGAAAAAGACGGTGTGGTTGTTTCAAGGAGCACAATACAACGATACGTGAACAAAAATGAGCTGCATGGACGAGTTGCCAATGCCACAAAAAAGCCCAGTTACAATATGCCCGACAACAACTTGACACGCCTCAAAGCTTCTGGCACACTGTCATTTGGAGTGACGAGACCAAAATAGAGCTTTATGGTCACAACCATAAGCGCTATGTTTGGAGTGGGGTCAACAAGGCCTATAGTGAAAAGAATACCATCCCCACTGTGAAGCATGGTGGTAGCTCACTGATGTTTTAGGGGTGTGTGAGCTCTAAAGGCACAGGGAATCTGTGTGAAAATTAATGGCAAGATGAACGCAGCATGTTATCAAAAAATACTGGCAGACAATTTGCATTCTTCTGCACGAAAGCTGCGCACGGGACTTGGACTTTACAGCACGACAATGACCTTAAGCACAAGACCAAGCTGACCCTCCAGTGGTTACAGCAGAAAAAGGTGAAGTTTCTGGAGTGGCCATCACGGTCTCCTGACCTTAATATCATCGAGCCACTCTGGGGAGATCTCAAATGTGCGGTTCATGCAAGACGACCAAAGACTTTGGATGACCTGGAGGCATTTTGCCATGACGAATGGGCAGCTATACCACCTGCAAGAATTTGGGGCCTCATAGACAACTATTACAAAAGACTGCACGCTGTCATTGATGCTAAAGGGGGCAATACACAATATTAAGAACTAAGGGTATGCAGACTTTTGAACAGGGGTGATTTCATTTTTGTCTTTGTTGCCATGTTTTGTTTTATGATTGTGCCATTCTGTTATAACCTACAGTTGAATATGAATCTCATAAGAAATAAAAGAAATGTGTTTTGCCTGATCATTCATGTTTTCTTTAAAAATTGTATATATATTACCAATTCTCCAAGGGTATGCAAACTTTTGAGCACAACTGTATATTTTACTCATATTAATTTCTAGGGGTGCCAATAATTGTGGCCAATGTGTTTTGGAGAAAAATATTTATTTAATAATGAGATATTTCCCCCCTTTCAATTGATCTACTTCAATTAAAGGTAAGATTTTTTTGAATTTTTTGAATGAAAGATCAAAAGGATAAACAATGCAGATTTTTTTCACAGCCTTCTTTGCTCATATTTACCATGGGTGCCAATATTTTTGGCCACTACTGTATGTGCTTGTTGTCATGTTGTACAGTGTTTTCAGTGAATGGAACCGTTGTTTATAGTGAAATGGTCCCTCACCTGATTTAGTCAAACCTGCTTTACTGGTGCGGTACAGTGTCAAAAATGTGCCAATGTTATCTCATGAGTATTTGTTGGTATTTCTTACATTAAGCGTGATAACATTTGCATAGACACTGAAATGTACAAAATTGATGTATTGACAGCACCTAAAACGTAAATCATATGTTTATGAATCCTTACACTGAATCCATCAATACTTAATTTATAGAATTAATCGGTTGATTTTATTGTATTTATAAATCACTGAGTTTAATCAAATGTTCAATGCCATTATTGAACACAATTTACTTACCTAATTTGACATCATAATGCCTTTATTCTGTTCTGTGTGATTTCTGGTGACAAATTCAACTTATTTTTCAAAGGATTATATCACTCTAACCTAAACAAAAATGTAAAATGTTAAAATTAATACAAATTCTGTAATTGTTCAATCATTACTTAATCATACATTTTTATTTTTAAATAGTATAAAACAGTCAAATTCTAAAAGGTTTTGTAAATATTTGTATGTTTCTAAAGTTGTAAATACATAAAATATTTACATTTTAGATGGTGTTAATATATACACACACAAACACACAAAACATACAGAAATGTAAGTTAAAATGTTACGTACAAATACCTAATAATAATGAGACTGAATGTGCAGATGCCATGGAAAATAAAAAAAAAAATAATTAATTTTTTTACATTTGATATTATTATGAAATAACAACAATAGCTCTCTTTTTATTGAGTAACCAGTAACCTGTTCCTTAAAATGACATTCTTCAGTTGACTACAGTGTAAACATTCCTATAATGAACTACTTCCAATATGTAACTCAAGTGTCATATATTTCCTAGCAGTGAGGCCATGACGACTCCATGTTTTACAATCTGCAGTTCGAGAGAATCCAATCATACGACAGCGAATGTGAGGGCCATCTCTCAGAACCCCCCGCCCCACCCCACGGCTTATCAGGACCCAACAGAGCACCCGCGCCTGCAAAGAAATGGGGCCATGTCTTCTATTACTTTATAGAGGCATTTAACAATTCATTCACTAAGTTTTAATAGTGTCTTTCCATGGTTATATCATCCTCCTGCCTGATGCCAAGGGTGAGTCCTTTCAAAATCAAAATCATTGGAACCCTGCTCCAGGAGGTACCCATGATGCCACACGTTTCACTCTGGTTTGTTCTCTGTAACCAATGCTATTAAAGGAAATAGTTCACCAAAAAATGTCATCTTTCATCATTTACTCACTTTACCCTCATACCATTCCAAACCTCATGTTATTTTTCCATTACACACAAAATAAGATTTTAATCGTTATGCAGCATTTGCAGCGTACAACAACAGTTCATAGTGATCAAAAAAGCACCATAAGTGTATCATAAATGTAGTCGATACAACTTATGTGTTATATTCCTGGTCTTGAAGCCATATGATTGCTTTGTATGAGGAACAGTCCGAGATTTATGTAATTATTCACTGATGATCTTCCCAATCACCGAAGCTCACAAGAAGCAATGACATTTTGGCATCAATGACATCAACACACCATTTTTGAATCTGGAAGAAGATGCGGGCCAAATTATCAGCGAATAATGAATAATAACATTTGGTCCGTTTGTCACACAAACCTATCTTATGGCTTGAGAAGACTTAAAATATAGCTCACATGATGTATGGCTACTTTTATGGTCCTTTTTGGAGCTTGATAGGCCCTGGGTACTATGAACAGTAGTTGTGAAGAACGAAATATTTCATTAAAAATTTCTGCTTTTGCGTTCCACTGAAAAAATAACAGCATACAGGTTTAATAATTACAATATTTTCATTTATGCCGAAGTATACCTTTTTTTTCTCTTCTTCGCTTTATAATTTTATTTTTGTCTTTGATTTACAGTTCACTTTCTGTTATTTCTATGCAAACCAAAAGGGGCAACAAGAAAACTGCTGACAAAGCCCCCTCCCTTCCAAAATGAAGTGTGTACAGCTTTGTGATGTCGCCTCAAACCGTGCCCAACCTTTTAGTGTGTGAAGGTCCAGATGGCCCTGCAGCCTGCGAGACAGATTTTTACCCGGCCACGGTTTCTGCTCTATCAGCGGGGAGCTGTCACTCAGATCAGCCTGGCTGGGGCACCAATGCCGTAAAACACGCTGCCTTCTCATCTGTCCCATTGTAAGGCTCCCAACACCAAAAAACAGATAGCAGGACTAAAGAGCTTTGGGCTTTTGCTCCTTCCATGCTACAGAGGAGAGCTGGGTCACCCAAACTGAGGGTCACACTGTGCACCTGACCCCATAGCCTGCAGGGATCATGACAAATTTGTGGCCTGGAACAAATGACCTCCACCATCAGGAAAATAGTTGTCGACCTGATAAAGTGATGACCTGGTTAAGATAGCTATCTACTGTAGGCTTGACTCCTGTAAAATGAAAACTACCCAAATAAGGCCAATCGCAATGTAAAGGATAATGAACAGTGCGTCGATCATTATCACAAAATAAACCCAGACAGGGTCATCAGGATGTCGATAATGACTGGCTGACTGTATATTATCCAGCTTGTTACATGGCAACCTACCAAATAAAAAATAAAAAATAAATTGGCATTAAACAATTATTTGAGTTTAAATTGTATTATTTGAGGAGAAAGGGACCACAGAATCTCTAGAAACAGCTGAATTCAACCTCTGGTTTGTGTCAGAGTTCTATTGCCATTTATATTGTGAAAATTACCATCTGACTGCTCATTATCCTGCTTATTACCTTGCTTATTACAAGACTACTTGACAAATAAATAAATAAATAAATAAATGCGTGGACATGAAATATTAATTTGAGTTGAAATTATTTTATTGGCTGACTTGTAGAGATCGCAGAGTGATATGAGAAGTAGGAAAGATGACTCGAAATACCCGGATGACCTGTGAAATATAATTTAATCCCCGGATGTGTGGTCATTTATTAGAAATATTTGACCGCTGAATGGTGTGACTGACCAACCAGAATCGAGTATTCCAAAAAGCTGTGTAATACTATTACATAATTACCTGATTCTTATCATTTGATCTAAATGCAATTATTTAAGATAACCACAATTATTGTGCACCACAAACTCCAATCACATATTGTCATCCAAATAATAGAATTTTAAAGAAATTACTAAGTTCAGGCATTCAACTCTGAATGGTGCAAGCTGAAAGGGTTCCTTGAGATTGTTATCTGTTAGCCAATCAGCTCACTCATATGTAGGCCTGTCATAATTATTAAATAATCGTCTGATCACTGTTATTTGATCTAAGCGTGGTAATTTCACTTTAAATTTCAATCACATCTTACTGGCCAAACAAGGGAATTTTAAGGGAATATATAAATGCCATGAACACCATGCCATTTATGTGTCATTCAGTTGAACTCCAAGCATTACTGTGCAGCTCCATGGACGTCAACCAGATCAGCTCCTGTCCGGAAGAGCATGTGAACTTCTGAGCACTTCTCAAGCACTCTGATCTGCGCGCCAGCAGAGGCTCACGACAAACTCCCGCGAAAGTATAAACGAACAAATATAAACTTTGATAGTGAACACAAAGCGCTCTGGCTTCACTTTAAACGATCGTGTAATGGCACATATTCCTGGTCAATGCGGGTTTATACACACAGTGTTAATGACACACAGTGACAGAGGAGGAAACGCACACCTTTATTCTTTGGAGTGATAAAATGATGAAACAAATCTCAAAAGTTTTACTTAATGAGAAATAAGGGCTCTTGGGTTTAATCAAAGAGTATGTGAAAGTAAAGAAATTAGGACAGAAATAGTTTAGAATAAATATAGTATAGTATAATATAATATGATATAATATAAATATAATTAAAATCTATATTTGATATATATATATATATATTTTAAATATACCTGTATATTTATAATTTTTTTTATGATTTCCAAATCAACGTCAATGTAAAATTGACCAAAAAGAGACATATTTTAAGTATTTACAAATATTTTGATATTGAAAACATAATTTTTTCATGTCATTCATAAGTTTTTAAAGCCTTAAAAGGAAATCATAAATCCTTATTTTATTATTTGATTTCTATATTTGAAGTTAAATATGTAAAAATGACTTCTTAAGGTGTATGAAGCACACATGCACCTTAAGAAATATGACAATTTATATGACAATTAATCGTGAAAGAGATAATTAATCATCATAGCCCTAAAACAGACAATTAATCATCATAATTATTTGTTTGACAATTAATCGGCAGCAAAATTTCATAATCATGACAGCCCTACTCACGTGTGATATGTCAAGCCGGTCGGCTCACAAGGTGTAAACTGATAGGTCTTTTGAAGTGTAATCGGGTAGCCAGTCAACTTGCGTACTCTCTTTTTGCCTAACATTTAAATTTTCTTAGTTTGCAAGTAAGCAGTTTTCTCTGAAACCATACATCTCCCCAGCTTCAGTTGTCTAGATCTGCTACATGGGGATTGTATTTATGTCTAATTGTGCAGCAGCATGTGTTTTTTTAATTGTGCAGCAGCAGCAGCATGTCCACATGCTTAACTCAGCATGTATGTATGTTCTAGCAGTAGAAAGTCTCTGTACTTGCTCTGAAGCAGCAGCAGCATAGCAGGTCTAGTTTGCCAAGACCAATGTCCTATCAGTATGTCATACCCACATGAACATTCTAAATCTTTCAGACACTTGTCATGACTGAAATATAGAAATTAGTGCTGTCAGCTGATGAAAATATTTAATCGCGATTAATCACATGATTTTTAACAACCATGATTAATCACACATTTTGAAAGTGCTGAAAATTGATTATACTGTATATATTTATTTTCTTTTAAAATGCATTTATTTCCTTCTTAGGACAGAAAAGAAAACCATATGTAACAATGACATTTTCTAAACAAAGCCTTCTATAGAATCAAGATAGAAATGCACTAAAAAAGCTCAAAGTCAAGGAACCCAAATGTTTCCCAAAGTCTAAATGAGAGGCTGAATAAATGAGTCCCCATAGGCTGAATATTTGTTACAATGGCCGTTAAAATCTCTTAAACCCTCATACTCCACAATATTAATCAGCTGGCAGGATGTGACTATCCACTTGATATCCAGCGTTAAGCACCGCTTTGAACCCCACATGAAAAGCGCTGCAGAGGTGCCTTTAGCACTGGCACTGACCACGTAATGATGCTACCATCCGAATTGTCCGATATTAATTAGCTAATGCTTCAAAAGATCTGCGGCTAGGGGTGCAAAGCTGATTTTTTTTTTTACTCTGAGTGGCACGTCGACAAACCGAACACAGGAGAACAAGCTGGCCTACCACAACGATCCCTCATCAGTCCCATTTATTGTGTATTTTGACTTTCAGTCGATAGTTTAAAGTCGAAGTGCTTCTGTTGTTATTAAATTCAACCTTACAAAGGATGCAATATACTTGCTTTTTGTCTGAGTTGAAAGCTGGAAGAAAAAGTCAGTATCTAATGTGAAAATTGATGAATGCAGTTTTAGAAATGTAATCACGTTAAAGCAAACGCAATGCGTTAAACATTTTAAATTAATTGGATGCATTAAATGCATAAATTTTGACAGCTGTTATAGAAATGTAAATACAGAAATGTCATGAAATATGCATGAAAAACACTCTAGCTTCATATATTGCCGTTATAGGTTGCCATAAACAGTTAAAATAATCCAGCAGGTACAGCGGAAATGAGCATTTTCCCAGATTTCAAATAAGGAACTGTAATATTCTAATTTTTAATACAATAATAACAATATTAATCAAGATTGTATTATAATACAGTGTTGTATTGAGATGTGTTGTATTTTAGATCAGGACTGAGACACAAACAAGCAAAAAGGCAAATCACAAAAATCACACATGTCCATCATTCCCATCAAAGTCAAAACCTGCACATATAAGCTTCCTGACTTATTGTGAGGGTGAACATTTTTGAAATTTTCAAAAAACACATTGACATTCAAACATCTAAACTGAAAAACTTTATATTCCAGACTATAACCCAGAAGCACACTAACAACCCTGCAATGTGGATTTTATAATCATAATCATAATCATATTTATATAGTGCATAATCATATTATTACAGATGGACTGATCCTGCACTTATTTGGCCATATAAAACAGATGTTGATTGGAATTGTGTGTTGTGTGTGTGTGTGTGTGTGTGTGTGTGTGTGTGTGTGTGTGTGTGTGAACACATGAGTAAGTTGCAGGGTCTGATGCCCAATAACTGTCCTGCTCCAATGATGCCATCTGATCATACAGGTCCTGGCAAACATAGATACAAAAGCAGCTTTTAGGATGCAATCTGTGCCACAGTCTAGTGTGGCACCATGACGGTATTGCCCTGCTTGGGTTTAATTCTCTCTCTGTGTGCACTCAACCCATTATCTGTGTGCCACGAGGTGCCAGGGTACAAATCCTGTGCCCGCAAACCTGATTCGCAGTTACAAAAACCACAGCTTTACCGTGTTAAGGAGTAACTTACTAAAAGTAGGGAAGCTACAAAATGCTATGTTTTTTATTAGCTTAACAGTAAAGCTACGTTTTCAAGTATTGGTGTTGCATTTCAAAATGCTGCATTACTGTTTTTAATGTCATACTGTGTTACACCCACAGCAATAGTGACGTACACTCACGCAATATTCAAATGTTCTGTTCTAAACTGTCCTCTCTAGCATAAAGTCTGATTCATTAAGAAGTTGCATTTTCCTCTAAGATAACATTTCTATTCCACATACAGTTTGGTTTAGCATTGGTGTTTAAGTTAGGTCATACTGATATGACAATATTGCATCATTTACAACTAAAAACAACTTGCTTTTGGTGCCACTTTATGGACAATTTACACGGACGCTGAAGCTAACATGTGCCCATACGTTCAACAACACTTCCAGCTTTGGTCACCAGGGACAGTGATTCGATTTTCGGTAAGCATTGACCGATTTGAGCTGAAGAACTTTTGACCTAATGTTGCCGAAATTAACTTCGAGAAAGCTTTTTTGTTGGTGGCCTGTAGCTAACTCTTTTTCAAGAGGATACATTGATTGTAGTTGAACTACTTAAATGGAGTGACGATTTGCACTAGGTGTAAATAGCACCTGCCACACAGTGTGGCTATTGCACTTAAAAATGTTGTGGAAAAGTGTTGCTGCAATGGTGTAGTGTGTAAAGATGGTGTGGATGTGCTTTTTTCATGCGGATGACCGGGGTTCAATTCCACCTTATGTCCCAATTTTTTTCCATCCTTTTTCCTGTTTCCACTCTTAATATTTATTTTAATACTACTTATAATAATAAATAAAAATTAATATAAAGGCTGATTTCTTTGCAGTGATTTGGTCACGGTGTCGGTTGGGGTGTTGAGAGAAAGGTTTGAGCCGGGTAAAATTAACCATAGTTTATATAGTAATATTGTTGTAACCATGCTTTTTGGCAGAAGCCCTAGTTTCAATGCAGTTAACCATGGTGTTACTACAATAATATGGTGTTAATATAGTAACCATGTTTAATTTTGTTGTTACTATGATTTTACTAAAAAATACCATGGTGAAGGGGTCTGGGTAGCTCAGTGGTAAACGATGCTGGCTACCACCCCTGGAGTTGGCTAGTTTGCTAGTTCGAATCCCAGGGCGTGCTGAGTGCCAGCCAGGTCTCCTAAGCAACCAAATTGGCCCAGTTGCTAGGGAGGGTAGAGTCGCATGGGGTAACCTCCTCGTGGTCGCTATAATGTGGTTCGTTCTCAGTGGGGGCGTGGTGAGTTGAGCTCGGATGCTGTGGTGGATGGCGTGAAGCCTCCACACGCACTATGTCTCCGTGGCAACGCGCTCAACAAGCCATGTGATAAGATGCGTGTGTCGATGGTCTCAGACGCGGAGGCAGCTGGGATTCATCCTCCGCCACCTGGATTGAGGCGAATCACTACACGACCACGAGGACTTAAAAGCACACTGGGAATTGGGCATTCCAAATTGGGTGAAGAAAAAATATAAATAAATAAATAAATAAATACCAATAAGTAAAACCACTGTATTTTTTGTAAGGTAAGGTTAGGTTTAGGGGTATAAACACACTGCAGTGATACTGTATGTTAGTATTTAATTAGGAGTGCAAATAGTATGTAACATTTTACATAGTGCAACACTTGCTATCTATCACTATTTGCACTAAATGCAAATAGCCTTTGCCCTATTTAAAATGATGAGTAGCTTGTAGCTTTGCAAGTTCCAGTTTCAAAGCAGCTTAGCCAACACTACACTTACGATATATGACCACACAGTTCCAAACTCTTCAAAACTGTGTGTAGCCCTGGTATACAGAGTAGTAAACACAAAGCCGCAGTAAGTGGGAGCTTGTTTTAAAGGCACAGCATCAATCCCACCTTATTAACCTTGTGTCAAGATAGAAAAGCGCAGATGAGAGGGAAAATGGCTTAATAATGCCAGAGAGGGTGTAAAACACACATCACGGCCTTTATGCATAATGCATCAAATAAAGAGGACAGCGAAGAGGCTTCTTCAAAGGCATAACATGACCTGCCTCTCAGAATGAAATCATGAGTGTGAGGAGGAGAGCGGGAGGGGGATAGCGATGGGAGACAGAGACACGAAGGAGGTATGAGGAGATGAAGAGAAACAGATTGCCAGATAGACAGGAAGTGTGTTATGTTCTCTTAATGAATGCCTCTCAGGTGGTCCCTCGTTAGACCGTGAGGGCTGTTCATACAATGCTTATACATCCACTCCTGATTGTGAAGAGCCCTGCGGATGGAAAGGCCATGGAAAACCCTGGCATCATTACTCCAAAACTGTGCTAATGCTACCGGCTAATGCAGCCAATCATGCATACAAATGACTCTGATATCCACAAAACAAGATTGTTACGACATGGAATAAAACAAGATGTCTACATTTTTCTCAGAATTAAATTGTTCCTTGACGCAACACAATAAAGTGTCAGGCAATTAATTATATCTGTCCCATGCTAATTGTAGTTTCTGTCCTAACAACATGCTACCAGGGCTAGATTTTGAAATCTTTTGGATCTTTTGGAACCCTTATCCTATATAAAACCACATAAGAGATTTGGCTAATAAATTATGAAACCAATATTTCGGAAGGCTAACATTAAACTAAAAATAGTATCCTACACAAATCTTGAAGTAATAGTTCACCCAAATATTTCAATTATGTCATTATTTACTCACCCTAAGGACTTTCTTTCTTCTGTGGAAAACAAATTATGAGTTTTTAAAGTCTTCACAGGGTTTATTTGCCATATACTGCAAGTAACAAATAACTCCAATCTGTCAAGCTCGAAAAAGGACAAAGAAAAAATTAAAACACCATAAAACCACATTAAACGTAATCAACATGAGCCATGCAATATATTTAAAGTCTTCTTGTAATAGCCATACAATAGCTTTGTGTGATGAAGTCCTCATTCACTCTCAAATCATTAATTAACTCAAACAGACCAATACTTTATCGACATCATCACCCACATCACAGTCGGAAGTAGTAAAAGTGGCAAAAATACCATTGTCGCACCGGTGCAAATATTAAAACCAACTTGTACTTAGCTGACCAATAGTCCTCAAAAAGTTAGCAGTTGCCTTTAACTGTCTTGTGGTGTTCGGGCCATTTTTTACCCATTTTGACTTTGTTTCTTTAACAAAACTAGTATCCTTTATGTGAGTGGTAAAAGACTTGGTGACTTTTCCTCAAATAGCTAAACACACAAACAAAAACAAAATCTGGACTTGATTCGATAAGTCTAAGTGGTGGTAAAACAAAAGCGACACTTGTGGCGTTCGGGACAAAATTGACCCGCCATGGGAAATGAATAGGAAATACTTAAATACTGAGATTTTTTTAATTAATTTGTCAAATAAAAATAAAACAAATCAAACACAATGCAGAAAACAACCACATATAAATGAAGCAGTGAGACTATAAAACATCCACAGTGCAGAAAACACACGTACACACCCACACACACATACAGGTTTGTTTGATTATATTAGTGATCTCTGACTGACATTCATTGATTTCATATCAGGCTAATTAAATTTTCTATTTCCAAACTCTACCCCTAAACCTAAAGCTAACCATCACACAAACATGTGCACATCACTATATCTGAACATCATCTGACCCATTTAAGAGCATTTTATTTTATTTTTATTTTTATTTTTTCTACTGATGAGGACATTTGGCCCTCACAAGTGTAGACAAACCTGTATATACAGTTTATACCAAACAAACCACACAAGTCGAAGTCAGACCCTTGTGTGACAGTTTATGATGGTATGGCATCGATGTTTAAAATAAATGACAGGGAGCACAATAATTACTCTGTCTTTTCTTTGTAGCACAAGTAGATTTGAATGTGGCAGCATGGTCAGGTTTGACAAAATATTGATAGACATCATGATGGCACTGCGGATGGCCGCCTCATGTGGAGTGCTTCTATTGTTTTGTTATTTTTGTTTGTTTGTCCTGTGTTTAGTAATCTTTTTTCGGTCAGTTTTACCAGAGACGAACTGCTGAACATTCGACAACATACACCAGTCAATCTTTTCCCGGATTTGGAATATTCGGATGTTTTGTTTCGGAGGCGCGGCTGTGTTGTTTAAATGCACTATGAGACGCAGGCGAGGGAGACGAGCAGGAGCGCTGGTCAAACTCTGTCGGCGGGGCTTTCGAACAACGTGCCGAGCATTCATCTAGCGAATCTCCACTCTCTCCCTAACAAAACGGACGAACTACATCTCCTCACCCGCACAAACAAGGACTTTTCAAACTCTGTTGCCTTGTGCTTCACAGAAACCTAGCTGAGTGAAGCCATTCCAGACAGCACGTTTCATCTGCCGGGCTTTCAGCTGTTCAGAGCGGATCGCACCGCGGAGTTAACGGGGAAAACAGTGGAACATGCTTTTACATCAGTGAAAGTTGGTGTACAGATGTAACAACGTTAAAGAAGATGTGCTGTCCTAATTTGGAAGCGCCCTTTATTAACTGTAAGCCTTTCTACTCGCCATGGGAGTTTTCCTCGTTTATTTTGGTGAGTGTGTATATCGCGCCAAACGTGTGTTTGAATGCCGCGCTGCAACAGCTGGCTGATCAAATCACAGACACAGAACAACAATACCCGGACTCAGTTATTATTATTCTTGGGGATTTTAACAAAGCAAACCTCACACGTGAACTGCCCAAATACAAACAGCACATTACATGTCCAACCAGAGACAGGAACATACTGGATCACTGCTACACAACAATAAAGGATGCATATCGCTCTGTTCCTAGAGCAGCTTTGGGACTATCTGATCACTGTCTGGTTCATCTTCTACCAACCTACAGACAGAAATTAAAATCTGCTAAACCTGTATTAAGGACTGTAAAGAGATGGACCAACGAAGCAGAGCTGGAACTACAAGCCTGCTTTGACTGCACTGATTGAAGTGTTTTTGAGGCTGCAGACACCAATCTGGATGAGCACACAGATACTGTAACATCATATATCAGTTTTTGTGAGGATATGTGCATTCCTACTAGGACTTATTTAACATTTAACAACGACAAACCATGGTTTACAGCGGAACACAGGCAGCTTCATCAGGCCAAAGAGGATGCTTACAGAGTTGGGGATAAAGTCTTGTACAATCAGGCCAGGAACACACTGAATAAGGGAATCAGAGTGGCTAAAAGAAGATACTCTGAGAAGCTGAAAAAACAAGTTTTCAGCTAAAGACTCTGCATCAATGTGGAGTGGCATGAAACAGCTTATGAATTACAGGACTCCTGCCCCCAACCCTGTGGTGGACCAACAACTGGCTGATGAACTGAATGTGTTCAACTGTAGATTTGAAAGGCCCAATCTCACACCCCACACCCACTCTGACCTTCACTTCACACAAACACCAACACCTCCTGCAACCCCCCTCCTCCACCTCCTGCTACTCAACCTGCACTTAAGATCTGTGAAGATGATGTGAGCCGCGTCTTTCGACAACAAAGGATAAGGAAAGCACAGGGCCCAGATGGCATTTTACCTGCATGTCTTAGATCCTGTGCTAACCAGCTGGCCCCCATCTTCACATAGATCTTCAATAGATCACTGGAGCAGTGTGAAGTCCCATGCTGCTTCAAACATTCCACTATCATCCCCATCCCAAAGAAACCAAAAATCACAGGACTTAATGACTACAGACCTGTCGCCCTGATGTCTGTGGTCATGAAATCATTTGAGAGACTGGTGTTCGCCCACCTGAAGAACATCACTGGACCGTTTCTAGATCCCCTTCAATTTGTTTATCATGCAAACAGGTCTGTGGATGATGCAGTCAACATGGGATTGCATCATATCCTTTTTGTGGACTTCAGTTCGGCTTTCAACACCATCATCCCAGCTATACTCCAGAATAAATTACACCAACCCTCTGTTCCCATGTCTATCTCTGTGGATTACCAGCTTTCTGATGGACAGTCAGCAGCTTGTGAGACAGGGGAAACTCACTTCCAGCACCTGTACAATCAGCACTGGTGCCCCCCAGGGATGTGTGCTCTCCCCACTACTCTTCTCCCTCTACACCAATGACTGCATCACCAAGGACCCCTCTGTCAAGCTCCTGAAGTTTGCAGATGACACCACTGTCATCGGCCTCATCCGAGATGACGATGAGTCTGCATACAGAAGGGAGGTTAAACAGCTGGCTGTCTGGTGCAGTCAAAACAACCTTGAGCTGAACACGCTCAAAACGGTGGAGATGAATGTGGACTTTAGGAGGAACACCCCAACACTGACCCCCCTCACCTTTCTAAACAGCAATGTGGCAGCAGTGGAGTCACTCAGGTTCCTGGGCACTACCATCTCACAGGACCTGAAGTGGGAGACCCACATTGACTCCATTGTGAAAAAGGCCCAGCAGAGGTTGTACTTCCTTCGCCAGCTGAGGAAATTCAACCTGCACCAGGTGCTGCTGATACCATTCTACTCAGCAGTCATTGAGTCTGTCCTCTGCACTTCAATAACTGTCTGGTTTGGTTCAGCTACAAAATCAGACATCAGACCCCTGCCCCCCCTTCAAGAACTATACACTTCCAGAGTGAGGAAAAAGGCTGGAAAAATCACTCTGGACCCCACTCACCCTGCCCACTACCTTTTTGAACTGTTGCCTTCTGGCCGACGCTTCAGAGCTCTGAGCACCAGAACCGTCAGTCACAGGAACAGTTTTTTCCCTCAGGCTATCCGTCTCATGAACAGTTAAATTGCCCCATTGAGCAATAACTATGTGCAATACACAGTTTTGTCTTTCTTAAATTTATCCAAAACATCCAACCTCTTCTGCCATTTTATTTCTCTGGAAAAAAAAGCAAAAAAACAAAAAAACATTTGCACTGTACATAACAGATTTGTATTTACACTGTACATAACAGATTGTATTAGATTTGCACTACCCATGTGTATGTGTGTATGTATGTATGTGTGTGTTTGTACGTATGTGTATAATTATTTTTTATTTTTTATTATTATCTATGTCTTGCTGCTGTTTTTGTATTGTTGTACACTGGAAGCTCCTGTCACCAAGACAAATTCCTTGTATGTGTAAGCATACTTGGCAATAAAGCTCATTCTGATTCTGATATTGGAGCATCATTGCAAAATCTGACACTTCAACAAATGTGGTTTAGAAAAAATGCTACAATTCAAAAAAACATTGTTTTTTATAATGTCTAAATATATGTCCAATGCGTAACTTGTGATCATATCGAGAAATTAAGTTTGTTACTACATTGGCTTATAGAGATCACCCAATGCATGGAGCACTGGAGCCATCTACTGAACATAGTTGTTATTTCATGTAATTGTTTTTATTTATTCCAGCTGATATCACCAGAGACCCCAATGCATGACAAACTGTGATGTTTTGACACTCTTTCAATTTACTGAAATTAAGTTTTTTATTGAAGTGAAGAACATAAAATGTGCTTATTTTATATGAAAATGAATGGTGTAATTTAGTAATTTAGAGCTAAATAAGGTCTAAATACCATAACAATCCCTTTAAAAATGCACAACTTTAGTGTTTTTATTTGAGTAAAATTAGTGTTTTTACATATCTTTGAATAAAAAAATAAAAAAAGGAAACTATTACACATACACGTTCGGCATTTTTGACCCGCGAACACCGACTCACATACGAACACTGCACAAAGGGGTAAATTTTCTGGTTAAGCTAAATAAAATGTAGTGCTTCACTGTTGGCTGTAAAAAAATTTTTTTTAAAAAATTAAAAAATCACAATGACAAAAACCAAGGGCTTCACTTTTATCGGATTCCATCAACAGAGCTGACTGGACTGAGGAGATCATTCCAACACAATGTTTGCAGCAAACATTTTATTATAGTTATTAACTCATATCATTATAATAATAGTATAGCTAAGAATATTTCTGTATTTATAATGGTTTTGTGTCATACTTTCTTTTAATTAATGGTTATAACTACCTGTGTTACTAGCAATAGTGTACCCAAACCTAACTAGCTTTGAACCTGAAGGCTAATTTTATTCTATATTCTTTTTTAGTAATATTTAGAAGAGCTACCTAGCGCTAGCTGGCTAATCTGTCAAATCTAACACAACAGTTTGCCAGCTTTCTGACACCACTTACTGCGCATGCACTACAATATCTGTAAACAATAGGACTGGTCTATATGATGGCTACTTTGATAACATCAAGGCTCATTGGTTCTTGCGTCATGGTGTTATAAAGTTTGGTCACGAGACACAATGAGAACAAATGAGCTTTGATAGTAGCCGCCATATTTGATTTACAGCTGATAAAAAAAAATAAATATAAAAAAAAAAACCTGATGTATTGCACATAGTTAGGAACATATTAAAATGAAATACAACCAAAAAAAAATCAACCTATGAATAAAAAAAAATGCTAGTAAACGATACCTCAGATACTGCCTTCACAAGCTTGATAAGAACTATCCATGTGCTACAAGACATGAGATGCATTCAAACGCTCTGTGAAGTAGCATTTTGTTGTCCTCTTTGAAAGCGAATGTGCTGACCATCAACCAGACACATCAAAACTACATCCCTTCTGTTTCTCTTGAAGACAGAGCATTGTGAGCATTGTGCACCATCCCAGACATCACTTCAAACCAGCCTGTTTCCTTTAAAAAAAAAAAAAATAATAATAAAAAAAACCATCCATATCTGCAGCCAAACCTGGTAACCAGCACACCCTGCCTGAAATTCCAAGGTTTCGTGAGAATCAGTAAAAATATGATGTGTGCAACATGGTGCCACAATTTCAAGAAATTGTCACATTTCAAGGTTGTTGAGAAAGAAATGAGCAGTCTTGTTATTGTCCAACCCTTGGGTACAGCAAGAGCGCCAAACCTTTTCACGGAGTGCCCTTTCTGTCATGGTCCAATAATCTGGACACTCGTGAGCGCTGATCCTAGCCTTGCGAAAACCCTCCGGCGGGTCATATATCACTCGATATTGATATAGTTCCACTAGACTGCCACACCTGACATTTGATTCATAGCTTCAGGTGTTCTTTTTAAATTCAAAAATGGTCAACAAGGAATCAAAGGAAAATGTCGAATACGCGATGTGGCGTGTTGGAGATTGGTAAAGCCAGAGTGCCTCTAGTAAGTTATTTTGGTTGAAACTTACTGATGTGTGATGTAGACTACTGTTTTTGTGATTTGCGTGTGAGCATGTCTGATGGAGCCTCGACAATGTTGGGTCCAAAAAAAAAAAAAAAAAAAAGAAACGCGTCCAATTCGTACGTCAAAATTTATTTTTTCACATTGCAAAAACCTGAATAATTTCAAACAGGTTTGCTGCAAAGTTTTTAAAATCAAATGTAAGACTTTTTAAGAACTTTGTCAAGACCTGAACAAATAAAATTAATACCGTATTCACATCCAAAAACAAACCCACATAATCTCAAAATAAATCATGTATCACAGACTCTTACTTAAACAGGCAGGGGCACACATTCAACATGGCCTTAACATTGCTTATCAGTCAAACAGGAAAGGCTATATGCAAGTTTAAAATACTCAAGACATGTTTTTCACATATTTATCATATTAAAATTGGGGATTTGATTCATAGCATGGAACTTTTAACTTTAACTTTGCAATACCCCAAGGACTCTTATTTTTAAATGTTTGCACTTCACTGATTCCAGCTCTCATCCAAACAAATAAGGGAAATGAAATGTGCCCTCCTACAATATCTACAGTGCATTACAATATAAATAATTAAAAGTAAACATTGTCATATTTCATCAACACTATATCATCATCTTCAACAGTTAATACATTTCCAGTATGGTTTAATGATTGTGAACTGCTTTGCAACAGCTGGAAACACTCACAAGCCCCCGTGTGCATGGAGAAAATACAGTGCCACATTTTCATTTTGAAAGACGCAGCGCATGCATTTATTGAATTGAATCATATTCTTTTGAAGTTTGATAATCACATTAGGTCATATCATGATTCCTGTCTTTCCGCCTCCAAATTTAAGAGTTTTTTAAATAAAAATTAAGACTTTTGTTATATCGTTTAAAATATTTAAGACTTTTTATGAACTGAATTTTAGAAATTTTAAGACTTTTTAAGGATCCGTGGGAACCCTGTCAAAGTTCCTTTAAGACAAGTCAGGACACTTGGCAGCCATATTTGTAGTACCTCCGGGCAGCTATTTTCTTGTCATACATTATAACTTCTATCGACTTAAATTGGGAAAGACAGAGATCTCCAAAACTATTGGTCAAGATTACGATTAAATAACGTATTTCAAATCCGAAATATAATCTACCAACAATTGCATCATAAATTGTGCTTCTTTAGCTCAAATCACACACAAAAAATAAATAAATAAATAAACTCCATTTTCAGGACAGTTCAAATAATGTGCATGTGTGTTCTCGAGTAAACAGAGTAAATGAAAAGGCATTTCACTCATTCATATGCATACAAATGACGCGTCTCTAATAATGTCTCTGGTAATTTAAACTGACCATAAACCAGAATTAATATAATTGGCTTATCACTGATTCTCTGGTAGTCAGGGTGCAGGATTTTTATCAGTTTGTTGGAAACAATGTCATATTTTCACATCCTATTTGATGGACGGAAATTCAGACCACAGAGTCTACACACGTTCTATTAATATCTTCATTATTGCCCTTACAATCTTTCTCTGAGACTCGTATGCCCTTTTTTATTAACTACTTCTTTGTTGCGGTCTAATATCGTGGTAATCGCTGACATTTGATTTACCTGCTTCAAAATATCATGGAAAAAACTTTCGATGACTGGCTTTAGATGCCAGTCAACAACCCCTACTTTCCACAACCCCAATTCCGAAAAAGTTGGGACAGTATGAAAAATACTAATAAAAACAAAAAGGAGTGAATTGTAAATTAAATTCACCCTTTGCTATAATGAAAGCACTACAACTAAACAACATATGATGTTTTACCTTGTGAGTTTCATTGTTCCCTATCTGTCACTCACTCGACGTTGGTGTCGATGTAGTGACACTAGGGGTCACTCTTGGGAGCCCGAGACACCTCTGGTCTTGATAAAAGGCCAATGAAAATTGGCGAGTGGTATTTGCATGCCACTCCCCCGAACATACGGGTATAAAAGGAGCTGGTATGCAACCACTCATTCAGATTTTCTCTTCAGAGCCGAACGGTCATGCTCATTGAGCTGAATACTACTGTTCATTGACCTCTGCTGGATCTGATGGCGCATTTCAGCGGCTTCTCCCTCCTCTGCACTAGTGCACTGCAGAGAACGCCCCTGGGCGCTTCGGCAGAAAAACTAGAGAGTATATTTTCTGAAAGAGCATTTTTCCCCTCTAAAAGAGTATATATTTCTCTAAAAGAGCGCACACATGGAACGTCTTTTTAAAGACGCGTCTTTTTAAAGATGCTTTTCCGATTGTGTGTTATTCCTGGTTGTGCTCATTATCTCTCGCCTTCTAACGGTCACGATCCCTGTCTTTCATGTCTGGGCACTGCTCACGCGGAGACAGCGTTCGTGGATGGTCATGTTCTCATTGCTAGAATATGTCCATGGCAACGTTGCGGTCGAGGCTCGCCTTCGTAAGAAAGCCTCGGTCCTTTTACCCACGGGTTTGAGGCCAGTGTGGCTAGCACTGGGGGCGATTTGGGGACCCCAATGGGACCGCCTCCGCCGGGTATCCCCCCGCAGACCTCCCATTCCCCAGCACGCTCGTCTGCCCCAATCGGGCTTCTGGGTGAGTCCGTCGGCTCGTCTCACGGCGAGTTCGACCTCTTATTCGGAGCCCGCGAAAGTGATGAGCTCTCGAGCGCAGCATCGGAGAGCGGGCTCGTCCAGTCGGAAGCCTCAGCTGGGCTCCTCCCTTCGGGGTCGATCGCCCAGTCACAGGCTGACGCGGAGATGATGACATGCTTTCCCGGGCAGCCGCGAGCATCGGTTAGAGTGGATTTCACTGCTCTTCCCTGAACCCTCGCGGCTCGGTGATTGGTTCCTGGGCTCGCGGCGCCGCTCAAAGCCACGCCCCGCCCCCGTTCCTTTCTTCCCGGAAGTGCATGAAGAGCTGACAAGGTCGCAGGAGGCACGTTTTACTTCCCGGACCCGATCTTTTCAGCTTCCCCGCTCTCACTACCCTCGATGGTGGGGCGGCCAAGGGTTATTCGGCAATCCGCCGGTGGATAAAGGTGCTCGCGATGCACCTATGCCCGCAGAGCGCTGCTACCTGGCGCGGGTGCCCAAAGCCCCCATCCAAGGCCTGTAGGTTTACATCGTCTCTGATGGCCAAGGCCTACGGTGCCGCTGGACAAGCCGCCTCCGCCCTGCACGCCATGGCTCTCCTGCAAGTCCGCCAAGGCACTAAAGGAACTGCACGAGGGTAGTTCCGCCCCAGGATTGATGCAGGAACTGCGCTCGGCGACCGACCTCACTCTCCGAGCGACGGAGGTCACGGCGCGGTCTCTCGGGCGGACGATGGCCACACTAGTGGTCCAGGAACGCCACCTTTGGCTCAACCTGGCCGAGATGGGTGAGGCCGACAAGACACGATTCCTTGCTACCCCCATTTCCCAGGCAGGCCTATTCGGCGACACCGTCGAGGATTTTGCCCAGCAGTTTTCGATGGTAGAGCAGTAGATGGATGCTAGCCAGCATATCCTGCCCTGGCGCAGCTCAAGATCCCGCACCCCATCTACTCATCACCAAGGGCGTCCCCCTGCGGTGACTGCACCGGCTCCGCCGCAGCCCGCCCCTTCGGCCCGGCCCCGGCGTGGAGCCCACCACAGGAAGCAGACACCACCCGTCTCGCGGCCGCCCAGAACCCGTGAAAGGCTTCAAAGCGCCCTTGAGACGGGCGACCCAGGGACAACGAAACCCACTGCTCTGGAGCTGGTAAGCAGATCTTCATCTTTTTTGTTACCTTTTGCATTTAATTGCGCTGCATGCCCAAGTGGCTGCAGTACTCAAGAGCTCAGCAAGAGTGGTTTCCTTGTTCCCTGGGTCACGTATCCGGTGTGTACGGCTGGCATCACGACCACTGTCCACCACTCCATTTGGCAGGTTGGCGCTCCAGCGGCAGTCTCCCGCCCTGAGCACCCAGCTGTGGCACAAATCCGCCCCCGATGTGACAGTCTCCATGGGTCACGAGGACAGGCCTCTTCCTCACCCGTCCCAGGCTGTTCCAGGGGTGGTCACAAGGAGCCAGGTAAGTGCTTCAATGTCCTCAGACTCAGCACGGCCATGACGTGGTGTGGCACCTCGAGCTCCGCCCCGCCGCGAGGCCCCACCTGCCGGTACATCCGATGACATTGTCCCTTTGGTCCCCCTTATGCGGAACTTGGACGCATGGCTTGCGCCTTCCAATCTGTCACAAGGGCTGGTCTGGACCGTCCGACTCGGCTGCGTGATTCACTTTGCCGGGCATCCGCCCAGGTTCAGCGGTGTCCACTTCACCTTGGTGAAAGACGAAAACGCTACTACCTTGCGCGGAGATCGCTACCCTCCTACGGAAGGACGCGATAGAAAGTGTCCCTCCAGCCGAGATGAAGAAAGGGTTTTACAGCTCCTACTTCATTGTACCGAAAAAAGGCAGTGGGTTGCGGTCAATCTTGGACCTGCGAGTACTGAACCGGGCTTTACATAGACTCCCGTTCAAGATGCTGACGCAAAGACGCATTCTAGCGAGCGTCCGGCATCAAGATTGGTTTGCGGCGGTAGACCTGAAGGATGCGTACTTTCACGTCTCGATCCTTCCTCGACACAGACCCTTCCTGCAGTTCGCATTCGAGGGTCAGGCGTATCAGTACAAAGTCCTCCCTTTCGGCCTGTCCCTGTCTCCTCGCATCTTTACGAAGATCGCAGAGGCTGCCCTTGCCCCGTTAAGGGAGGTGGGCATTCGTATTCTCAACTATCTCGACGACTGGCTAATCTTAGCTCGCTCTCGAGACGTGTTGTGCGCACACAGGGACCTGGTGCTCTCACACGTCAGCCGACTAGGGCTTCGGGTCAACTGGGAAAAGAGCAAGCTCCTCCTGGTTCAGAGCATTTCTTTTCTCGGTTTGGAGTTGGACTCAGTCTCCTTGACGGCGCGCCTTACGAACGATCGCGCCCAGTCGGTGCTGGCCTGTTTGAAGGCGTTCAAACAGAAAACAGCGGTTCCACTGAAACTTTTTCAAAGGCTCCTGGGGCATATGGCATCCTCGGCGGTGGCCACCCCGCTCGGGTTGATGCATATGAGGCTGCTTCAGCACTGGCTCCAGACTCGAGTCCCGAGACGGGTATGGTGCCACGGGACACACCGCGTGGCCATTACGTCGGTCTGTCACCGTCTTTTCAGCCCTTGGACCGACCTCTCGTTTCTACGAGCAGGTGTTCCTCTAGAACTGGTTCCCAGGCGCATCATGGTCACGACAGATGCCTCCAAAATGGGCTGGGGCGCTGTTTGCAACGGGCATACAGCCACCGGCCTCTGGACGGGTCCGCGGCTGCATTGGCACATCAACTGCCTCGAGTTGTTGGCAATTCTGCTCGCCCTGCGGAGGTTTCGGCTGTTGATCCAATGGCAAGCACGTGTTAGTTCAGACAAACAACACGACAATGGTAGCATATGTCAACCGCCAAGGTGGTTTGCGCTCTCGTTGTATGTCACAACTCGCCCGCCGTCTCCTCCAACGGAGTCAGCAGCACCTCAAGTCGCTGCAAGCCACTCACATCCCGGGCAACCTCAACACTATGGCGGATGCGCCGTCACAACAGGTTACCCTCAGGGGAGAGTGGAGACTCCACCTTCAGGTGGCCCAGCTGATTTGGAGTCGATTCGACAGGCACAGGTGCACCTGTTCGCCTCCCAAGAATCCTCCCCACTGCCCGCTCTGGTACGCCCTGACCGAGGCCTCCCTTGGCACAGACGTGCTGGCACACAGCTGGCCCCCTGGCATTCGCAAATATGCGTTTTCCCTCAGTGAGCCTGCTTACACAGACCCTGTGCAAGGTCAGGGAGGACGAGGAGAAGGTCATCCTGGTAAGCACCCTACTGGCCCGCCCAGACGTGGTGCTTGGACCTCACGCTCCTCGCGACAGCTCCCCCCTGGCAAAATTCCCCTGAGGAAGGACCTTCTTTCTCAGGGAAGGGGCACCATCCGGCACCCGCGCCCAGACCTCTGGAATCTCCATGTCTGGCCCCTGGATGGGGCATGGAAGACCTAAGCTGTCTCCCACCTGCGATGGTAGACACGATCACTCAGGCTAGGGCTCCCTCTACGAGGTGCCTGTATGCCTTTTAGTGGCGTCTGTTCACTAAGTGGTGTTCTTCCTGTCGGGAAGACCCCCAGAGATGTGCAGTCAGATCAGTGCTTTCCTTCCTGCAAGAGAGGTTGGAAGGGAGGCTGTCCCCTTCCACCTTGAAGGTGTACATTGCTGCCATAGCAGCACACCACGACGCAGTCGACGGTAAGTCCTTAGGGAAGCATGATCTGATCATCAGGTTCCTAAGAGGCGCCAGGAGGCTGAATCCCTCCAGGTCGCGCCTCGTTCCCTCAGCGGACCTCTGTAGTTCTTCAGGGTCTACAGAGAGCCCCCTTTGAGCCTTTGCAGTCAGCCGAGCTTAAGGCACTCTCCTTGAAGACTGCCCTCCTGGCTGCGCTCACTTCCATCAAGAGGGTAGGTGACCTGCAAGCGTTCTCTGTCAGCAAAACGTGCCTGGAGTTTGGTCTAGGTTACTCTCACGTGATCCTGAGACCCTGACCGGGCTATGTGCCCAAGGTTCCCACCACCCCTTTAGGGACTAGGTGGTGAACCTGCAAGTGCTGCCCCAGGAGGAGGCAGACCCAGCCCTGTCGTCGCTGTGTCCGGTGCTTGCTTTACGCATCTATTTGGATCGCATGCAGAGCTTTAGAATCTCTGAGCAGCTCTTTGTCTGCTTTTGGTGCACAGCGGAAAGGAAGCGCTGCCTCCAAGCAGAGGATCGCCCACTGGCTCGTTGACGCCATAACTATGGCACATCTTGCCCAAAACATGCCGCCCCCGGTAGGGCTACGAGCCTATTCTACCCGTGGTGTAGCGGCTTCTTGGGCCTTGGCCAGAGGTGCCTCTCTAACAGACATTTGCAGAGCAGCGGGCTGGGCAACACCCAACACCTTTGCAAGGTTCTACAACCTCCGGGTGGAACCGGTTTCGTCCCAGGTAGTGGCACGCAACAAGCGGATAAGCCCGGGATAGCCGGCTGGGTGTATCGCTTGCACATAGCACCTTCCACCTCCTTTTGAGCTGAAGACGTGCGCTGTTAATTCCCAGTAGTGTTCACAAAATTTGTTCCCTGGTTGACTTCCTCCGAGCCCTGTGGCAGTCGAGTTTTCGGAGAGACTCGCTGCCGGCCCAGTACATGCGCTAACTAAGAGCCTGGTTCTGAGGTAGGTGCTCCGCATGTGGCGGTTCCCTGTAAGACTAACCCCATGCGATCTATATCTTCCGCTAATTTGTTTCCCTGCTGGCAAACTGCGTCTTCCTTGGGCAGAGCCCCTCTGCCCCAGTCTCCATGTTGTAGTAACTCCTCCCCCATTGGGCAGGATCTACCTTGAAGGGTCTCCACATGGTTGGAAAGACCATGTGACGTATTCTTCCACTTAAATACCCCCCCCTCCCTCTTGGGGCGAGGTGTGGTTTCCGTGGTGTCCTCCCCTTGGGAGGGACACCCCCCGACTAGACCTGGTGGCCCAGTCGGATAATCCCCCTTCTTTTTTAGGGAGTGGAAAAAGAGAAGGGGAAAAGAGGCCATGACTGGGTTAAGCCTGTCTCTATCTTTGGGTAGTCGACTTGTCCCCAAAAAGGGCCGTTCGACACTCATAACTGTGTTGGGGGAGGTTACGTGTCGACCTGGTGTGCTGGCTATGAGGCACACAGCAAGTCTGCCCACCACACTCCGCCAGTTCACGTAACACAGTTCAGCCTTATGGCGTTTTGTATAGGGACCTCTAGTGTCACTACATCGACACCAACGTCGAGTGAGTGACAGATAGGGAACGTCATGGTTACTGGTGTAACCTCCGTTCCCTGATGGAGGGAACGAGACGTTGGTCCCTCCTGCCACAACGCTGAACTACCCGCTGAAATGGCCGGACCTTATATCGGCTCCTCAGCGTAAAACCTGAATGAGTGGTTGCATACCAGCTCCTTTTATACCCGTATGTTCGGGGGAGTGGCATGCAAATACCACTCGCCAATTTTCATTGGCCTTTTATCAAGACCAGAGGTGTCTTGGGCTCCCAAGAGTGACCCCTAGTGTCACTACATCGACACCAACGTCTCGTTCCCTCCATCAGGGAACGGAGGTTACACCAGTAACCATGACGTTTTTTTAAAAATGTACAGTAATTTCAAATCAGATGATTGCAACACACTCAAACATTGGCATTTGGACCTGACGCTAATAACAGCTTGGATGGTCCTTTTCCTCTTTGGCCCGGAGAACACGACGGCTGTGTTTTTCAAAAACGATTTGAAATGTGGACTCGTCGGACCAAAAAACACGGTTCCACTGTTCTACTTTCCATCTAAGATGAGACGAGCCCAGAGAAGTCGGCAGCGCTTCTGGACTGTGTTGATGTATGGCTTCTGCTTTGAATAGTAAAGTCTTAACTTGCATCTGTGGATGCAGCGGCGAGTGGTGTTGACTAACAAAGGTTTACTGAAGTAATCCCAAGCCCATGTTCATAATATCCATTACAAATGAATGATGTTTTTTAAGATAGTGACGTCTGAGGGATCAAAGATCATGCGCATTCAGAAGTGGTTCTCTTCTTGCCCTTTATGTACTGAGATTTGGCCAGAATAAGCTGCAATGTAGACCAGGCTTTATGCAGATTGTCAAATCCGTCTACATGAGACTAGCGATGTAGAAACACAGAATAGTCAAATAAAAATATATTTTTTTTCAGATAAGGACTAATAATCTTGAAGTTAATTATTAGGTAAAGGGCACACGGAAAGAGGGCACAACTAATATTAACGTGATTCATCATTCAAATAATGTCATGTTAATCTCTCTCTCATGCTCTACTCAACATGTCTCCATTAAGAGATTTAAAATAGCCTTACATCCCAGGAGGCTTATTTTAGCATGAATATGGATGACACAAACATTTGTAGAAACTGAAATTGGAAGCAAGAGCATAAACAATAAAAATAATTAGATTTTTACATTTGCTAAAGAAAATGTGAGGTGCTTTCCTGTGAAAAATTTGCCGCCCTGTTGCTTGTGGGTGGTTCTCCAAAATGCACATAAAAAAGCCTTATACGCTCGCTTGAGGTGGATACATTTTGTATTCGAAAAGAAGAAATGCATATGATGAACTATGATGGAGAAACATTTACCGAATAAACTCCTACCGAATTTATTAGGAATACAAGATGCACATCAAAAAAGTAATGTGACTGAATCATTCATTTATAACTGGACTAACCAGCAGACCAATCATCGCATCTGAAATGTTGCTTTGATCATCCTGAAATAATGATGTCCTTAAAATCCAAAGCCTGCATAGAGATTACAGAGCAAATAAGTCTAATACAAACTTGAACGGCGCCGAAAAGTAGGTTTATAAACACTTTTGAAAAATATATTATAGATTCGCATGGCAAAGACTTAAGGAAAGAGGAACGCACACACATATTGCTCCCAGAACTGTGTGACATGCTGTCGCTCCCAGACATAAGACCAGTTCTTTAGTGTTTTGTCTGTGTGCTCTAAACCGCAAGTATTTTATTACTAAAAGACTCACAGTGGCTACAATTTCTCTGTTCTTTTTTTGTTCTTTTGAACATATAGGATGGAAACATGGCTTTATTTGCAATTTTGTTTTGGTGATATTATGGTTTTTTGCATACATGAAATTTAGGGCTGTTGATTTAATGCATTAATTCAGTGTGATTAATTATATATAAAAAATAACGCATTCAAAAAATTAATGCAATTAATCATGTCCCCAGAATATTCCTGAGCAATTCAAGCTTGAAGTACACATTTTCTCCAGGGTGTAGTAAGTGAAAATTCAGCTGTATAGACAATGCGCAGCTAATACAGAGAACAAACCAACACTTCAGCAGACAGCACAATGTTCTTGCGTTCAAAACATAGCTTGATGGAGCTGTTTTATTGTCTGCTAGACTGATTGCTTAGAAAAGACCTCTCCTTAACAAGCCACACGATTTGAGATGTCATTCATTTATGTAGCACAAACTCAAAATGTTCAAATTCCATAGCAGAAACAACCAGAAATCTCTATACTGTTACACACACAGAAAAATAGCCCCATACTCTAACCTGTGAGCTAACACTTTCCACATTGTGCCACACAATTATTAAGTCTGCAAATCAATTCATGACCTTGCTTTTTCAACATCATTAAAACAACACATTTTCTTCATTAGCCACTTGCTAATAGCTAACTAGCCTGCTTTACTCTAATGTAGCGGCAAGTCAATTACGGTATCACTTGTTTTCGCTATTTCTCTTCGAGTGAATCACCCAGGGACATGTCATTGTTAGTAGCCATAACCTTTGCATTCTAATATGTGCTTGTTCACAAGCCAGTCTGTTCTACAGTCCCAATGGTCCCACCTATGATTGGAAGGTGTTACCTGATGTGTAAATCTGGCTGTTGTGTTCAAACCTCACTAACCCAAACTTGTGCTCTCTCTGAGAGTGAGTTCTGCTTCCAGCGGATGTTTGACGTGGTGGTTAATGGCTTTGTGTGGGTGGTTAAAGCAATAGAACAGGGAACGACAGAACCCAGTGTACCACAAACCTAATAGTGCCCTGACACTTATGACTGTCATTAGAGCCATTGCAGAAAAATCGAAAAGCCCTAATTTGTCATGGCAGTTACCATATCATGCATAGGCAGAGAAGCTCAAGTCCACTCTCGCTAAAGTGTCTTAAGGCCAATGCACACTGTACTATTTTGGTCACAAAGTCATAATGGTTTGGAACAACATGAGCGTGATAAATTACAAATTTTCATTTTTGGGTGAACTATGCTTTTAATCAGCGAATTCAAAAGAGCACCACCAGAGGAAGCTGGCGGAAGGTACAGCACAGATACTCTGGTTTCCTTCCGCTAAAAGTGCTCAGTCATTATCCATTTATCATTCTGTATGGGGTGCGTACACTAGTATGATCTCCATTAGCAAAGGTGAGGTTTCAGAATGTCATTGTTTCGTAAAGAGAGGCACGTCAATGCACATGATATATTTCTTTAGAAATGCAGAAAATGGATTTTCCCTGTACTTGCTGAGGTGGTGAGGCAAACCATATTACCACAAATGCCTTCACTGTACATGTGAATGAGGTGTTTGAAATGCAAAAAGGGCTAAAAAAGGATTCTTAAAAGGCACACCCTGACAGCTTCACTTATTTATTATAAATGTATTCATAAAATGGACAAGCACCAATGACTTAACACATTGGTCTAAAAGCTGCAGTGTAAAGGAATAGTTCACCCAAAAATTAAAGTTCTGTCATTTACTCACCCTCATGTCATCCTAAACCTGTATGCTGTTATATTTTGTGAAACACAAAAGGTGAAATTTTGAAGAATCTTTATGCTGATTTTTTCCATTCAATTACATTTTATAGTGACCGTTACTGTCAAGCTCCAAAAAGGACAAAAAAAAAAAAAAAAAAGCATCATAAAACACTATAAAAAAAACGTTTAGATGACTTGTGCACTATATACCAGGTTTTCTGAAGCCATACGATTTGCTTTGTGCAAGGAACAATCTTAAATTTAAAAGGTTATTCAATGAACATATTCCCCTTTGCTGTTGCTTCCAAATCTAATTTACACTTGTATATATTCAAATTTTCCGTGCAAAGGCGTGCAATGAAGATTTTGCCTTCCCCTTTTGTGTTGCACTAAAGAAAGTAAGTCCTATGGGTTTAGATTGACACGGAAGTCAGTAAATGACAGAATTTTCATTTCTTGGTTAACTATTCCTTTAGGAAAGTTTAAGGTTCTTACACAACTTCAGGGAGTGAGTCATTACATCATAGTCCACATAAACTGTCAAACTTCCTTCCATTAATTCTAATGCATCTGAAACATTTTGGAACACAAAACAATTTATTAATTCAAATGTAGGACATTGCTTAGTGAGTCATATCAGCCATGTTCTGAATATCAAAATGTTCTCTCAAAGTGAGTGCAAATATTCTTGGTCAGGAATGAAGATTAAGCCCATAACTCCTGTTTCATATTAAATTACCAATCAGTATTCAAAGATGGAGACTTCCTGCCTCAGAAAATAACATAATGCAAAAGGTTGAAAGGTGTCCCAATAATTCTCCCATTTTTGTATCATCTCTGACATCTTTGATCTGCTTATCATGTCACTATACGGAAATAAATGCCAAACCCAACTAAAAATACAACTGAATGAGGTCAAAGACTCTTATGGGACCTGAATTCAGTGGAAAGTTAATGCACAATCATTTGCATCTGCTCTGAATACAGTGCGATGGCCAGCAGAATTGACACTGCAAAGCGAAAACTCAAAGAACCAATCAATTACAAACAAGAGACTTCTGCGATTTCTCGTGCTGTGAGGAATACATTTGCAATATCTCAACATACAGTATACTGGTCTTTTTTATAGTGTTTTGGATACTGCACCCCAGCAAAAAAAGATGGTTTGCTCTTTGCTGGTCTTAGCTGGTCTGCCAGCCTTATCAAGCTCCGTGCTAACAAAAAAACGAAACAAAACCAGTCAAGGATGGTTTGCTGGTCTTAAATGGTCAGCGAGCCTGGCCAAGCTTTGTATAAAACAAAACAAAACAAAGCAAAGCAAAGCTAAGCAAGTCTAGGATGGTTTTCTGATCTTAGCTAGTCTGCCAGCCTGGCCAAGCTTTACGACAACAAATCTAAACTAAACAAAACAAAGACGGTTTTCTGGTCTTAGCTGGTCTGCCAGCCTGGCCAAGCTTTGTGCTAACAAAACAAAACAAAAACCTGAACCCGAAAACAAAACAAAACAAGCCTAGGATGGTTTTCTGGTCTTAGATGGTTTCCCAGCCTAGTCAGGCTAATCTGTTGGCCGGTTTTAGAGGGGTTTTGGACATCTAGGATGGTTTTCTGGTCTTAGCTGGTCTGCCAGCATGGCCAAGCTTTGTGCTAACAAAACAAAACAAAACAAGCCAAGGATGGTTTTCTGTTCTTAGCTGGTCTCTCAGCTTCGTCAGGCTAATCTGTTGGCTGGTTTTAGAGGGGTTTTGGTCACTTTCCAGTTGGGAGACCAGCTCCAGCTTACAAGTGCCCAAAGCCCATCTAAACCCAGCAACAAGACAAACCTGATAAGGTTAGCATAGGCTGGTTTAAGCCTATTATTTTTTTCCCCCAAGCAGGGGTCCAGGTGTCCTACTGGGAAAACCAGCTGGCTGACGAGCTAAACACGCTAAACACAAGCTTTTCCAGGTTTAGACACCGGCTTAAACCAGTTTAAACCAGCTAATTTCAGCAAACCTAGTCTAGTTTAAGCTGCTTTTTCAGAGAAATTATATTAAAAAAAATAAATAATAAAAATAAAAAACAAGCATGTTGTACCTGTGCTTGCACAGGGCTTAATTATGACCCAACAGGCCGAGAGGACATTTTGAATGCGCAAAGCGCCTGTGCCCCACAACCAATCTGACGCCTAATTAATCTTGAAGGTCTTTTGTTCTGCCCCAACCCCCTTTCCACTCTTTAGGTCCATTTCTTTACATGCTCATTTCTCATATGTCCATGCGAGATCAGTTCTAGCCTGTAGACAAACAGCACTCACACTTACAGTGTTGTGCTAGGACAGACCCTGAAAGCATGTGTGCATTGAAATACTGGGCATGTGTGAAAGCAGTGGTCATTTGTCATTTGTTTAAATGTGGTCTATCTGACAGTTGTTTTATGAATACATATCTCATGCAAGTGCGTGTTTACAGCTGTATATATATGTATGGTCGCATGGCCGCATGGACGTTCCCACCATACTTAAAACATTTTTATATCCTCTGGCTGGAAGCACAATGTTATTTCATTAATGATATTTGGGTTATTATGATAATTTTATACCTATATCTTGCTTTATAAACCTTGGCAATGGCGTTCATTGGTGCTTTGTAGTAGATCTATACAAATGATTACCATATAAAATAATTTCGACTCATCCCTCATTATGTAATAACAAAGTAATGCAATTAACATAAATTCTAATAAACAGACAGACAAGCAAAATCTGTAATTATTAGTGTATTATTTAAGCTGTAAAGTTGTCTAAATAGTCATTTTTAATGTTGGGACACTGTTCTAGGCAGATGAACTTCTGGTTATGCGTTACTGAAATAATTCCTGTGGGTGGAGTTCAGTGGCGGCTGGTGCTGTTCAACAGTGGGGAGGCACAGATTACCTAATGATACTGAGATTTATTATTATTATTTTGTGTGTGTGTGTGTGTGTGTGTGTGTGTTTGTGTGTGTCTGCTATGGTGCCTTGATCCCGCCATGGAATAAAAGAACAATTTTAACTTTATATCTTACAACTGCGTCTGTATATTTTTCATAATTTTTAGTTCATGGGTTTGTTCCAAAACTAAGTGAGCTTCCTCACTGTCTCCTGCCTACATAGGAACATGCGTTCTATGGCAGCATCCTTACCGAAATGGAGCCTCATAAGTGAGAGATTTGGAAGGCTTTACAAAGCGGCAACTCCACACGTCATTCAAATAGCGCTCCTCACGCAGTGCACTGGAAACACGACTCGCAACAGCTTTCAATACAGATGACGCGAGAGGAAGGACACGATACTCTAATGAGCATAAATACGCATAGCACACACACACGTTGGCTAAATAGTCAGTTTTCTATTATATTAATGTAATTTTTATCAATAGTTTTCAGTATTGAATGGATTATAAGTATATTTCTAACCAAAATTTCTCTCGCTTCGTCCGCCATCTTGGATCTATTTTTCCACCGATCTCATCACGGTGCATTCTGGGATCGCATACTCCAGGAAGGATACATACAATGATACCTTAGAATTTGGCAAAAACAAGATATCTTAAGAGGCAGCATAATTAAGATACCTACCTTTTGGAACAGCCTTCGCATCTAAGTACAGCTGCAGGCCGTAGGCCTCCAAATGGGGGTGGAATCTCTAAGAGAGTGTGGGGCTACTCCAGAAGGTGGCGTGGTTATCCCAAAAGGGGGTTGCAGCAACTCCAAAAGGGGGTGTCACTTCAACTCATGGTAAAGTTTAGGGAAAGGGTAAGGTGAGGGGATCCCTATATCCTTAATGGGTTCAGAGCGGTTCAGAGCTCCTGCCCCTTTTTGGAGCAATGCCTGCAGCTATATCCTTCTCTTTGTGTTGAGAGTGCACCTATAACGTATTAAATTGCTGCCTCCAGAGGCAGCTCACTAGGTTTTGTAACAGACCCTGTATCTCTCAATTTTCTCGCAAATGCAATTTTATTTCAACTTTTTTAGTTTAATAGCAACTTTATTTATCAGAATTGCGACTAGATTTTGCAATTGTGACTTTATATTTTGCAACTGTCACTTTATATCTCACAATTGTTCCTTTATTTCTCAGAATTGCGACTTGATATCTTTTAATTGTGACTTTATGTCTCACAATTGAGACTTCTTGTAATTGCAACTTTATATCGCAATTGCGACCTTATTTGTAGCGAGTTTATTTCTCGTAATTTCAAGTTTATGTTTTGCAATTGTGACTTTATTTCTCACAATTGCAAGTTTATATCTCGCAACTGCAACTTTATTTCTCGTAATTGTGACTTTATATCTTGCAATTGCAACTTTATATCTTGTAATTGGGCAATTCCAGTGTTATGGATGTGACATTTTCTGTGAAAATGTGAAATTTAAATTCATATATAAAGTACTTATTACCAGTATATCAAAAATGTTTATGTAAAATCATAGACCCCTGCAGATAGAGTCCAGACATCAAAAAAGTTTTAGTCTGGACAAGTTTTTTTTCCAGTTTAGATCAGGAAATGAGCTTGCATTAAGTATGTGACAAAAATGGACAAGTTTTTGGGAGACCACGCACTTTGTAAAAACTCTGTGAATTGAACTGCACAATCCAGAAATAATAACAGCCACAGAATGTAGAAGGGTTGACACTCCTAAGAACAACAACTGACTCCTAAGAACCTAACTGACAGATGCTTTCCATAGTTTTAGAATTACAACTGTTTCAAATGAACTCTGTAATCCATTGTTTTTTTTTTTGTAAAACCTAACAAGGATTATATCGATGAGTTTGCGGACTTTCAAGGTGGAATAACAATTCATGATAGACTTTTAATTCTTGGGGACTTCAACATTCATGTTTGCTGTGTAACTGATTTTTTATCTAAGGAATTTTTAAATCTTATTGATTCATTTGATCTTACCCATTGGGTGAATGGCCCTACTCAAACTCATATTTGCCACATGTTAGACCTGGTTTTATCAAATGGTTTAGATGTCTCTGATACTAAGATTTGTGATATTAATTTCTCTGATCATAAGCCTTTTATTTTTAATGCCTCTCTTGATGTTCAAAAGGAAAAATCACATGCCACTGTCCGATGGTCCTGAACGTTTAGCCGCACTACCAGTGAAGATTTTTCTCTGATGTATAAAGAAGCCAGTGATTCTCAAATGATGGAGTGCCCCTTGCCCCATTTAAGTGTGGATGATCATTTTAAATTGTTTAATACCACTTGTTTAAGCATTTTAGATTCTGTTGCACCATTAAAACCTAAACACCCTAAACCTAAAGTTGAGCCATGGTTAAATGTTACCACACGTTCTCTTAGACAGTTGTGCCGACAAGCTGAGCGAAAATGGAACAAACTACAATGTACTATGAAGCTCTAAGGGACTCACTGTCTAACTTTCAGAAAGCGGTAAAAGCTGCAAAGACTAAATATTATTCTGACATTATTGCAATGAACTGTCATAAACCAAGAATTCTTTTTTCTACAATAAACTCTATAATTACTCCATCCGGTAAAGCACACCAACAGTAATCTGCAACAATCTGTGAGAATTTTTGCAGATTTTTTGTTGAAAAGATTGCTGGTCAGAGATCACAGATCCTGCCAGCTGCCTATGATCTGTCTGAACCCCCTGTTTGTACTGCTGGTTGGAGTGAGTTTGAATCCATCTCTCTTTCTACTCTTCAGAAAATTATTGCTCAACTTAAGCCTACATCTTGTTTGCATGATACTATCCCTTCACGTCTTATCAGCTCTTCGACACTCTGGGGTCCAGTCTTCTTTGCATAATAAATAAATGTCTTAACACAAGTACCCTACGTGATCACTTTAAGCACACTATAGTGATACCATCCCTTAAGAGACCGAATCTTGATCTTGTTGATTTAACAAATTATAGACCTATTTCGAATTTGCCCATCATCTCAAAAGTGGCGCGCAAGGGGGACCAAAGGGACAACGTCATCGGATGTACCGGCAGATGGGGCCTCGCGGCGGGGCGGAGCTCGAGGTGCCACACAACGTTGTGGCCGTGCTGAGTCCGAGGACATCGAAGCACTTATCTGGCTCCTTGTGACCACCCCCGGAACAGCCTGGGACGGGGGAGGAAGAGGCCTGTCCTCGTGACCCGTGGAGACTGTCACATCAGGGCGGATTTGTGCCACAGCTGGGCGCTCAGGGCGGGAGACCGCCGCTGGAGCGCCAACCTGCCAAATGGAGTGGTGGACGGTGGTCATGATGCCAGCCGTACACACCGGATACGTGACCCAGGGAACAAGGAAACCACTCTTGCTGAGCTCTTGAGTACTGCAGCCACTTGGGCACGCAGCGCAATTAAATGCAAAAGGAAACAAAAAGATGAAGATCTGCTTACCAGCTCCAGAGCAGCGGGTTTCGGTGTCCCTGGGTCGCCCGTCTCAAGGGCGCTTTGAAGCCTTTCACGGGTTCTGGGCAGCCGCGAGACGGGTGGCGTCTGCTTCCTGCGGTGGGCTCCACGCCGGGGCCAGGCCGAAGGGGCGGGCTGCGGCGGAGCCGGTGCAGTCACCGCAGGGGGACGCCCTTGGTGATGAGTAGATGGGGTGCGGGATCTTGAGCCGCGCCGGGGCAGGATATGCCGGCTAGCATCCATCTACTGCTCTACCATCGAGAACTGCTGGGCAAAGTCCTCGACGGTGTCGCCGAATAGGCCTGCCTGGGAAATGGGGGCAGCAAGGAATTGTGTCTTGTCGCCTCACCCATCTCGACCACAGTTGAGCCAAAGGTGGCGCTCCTGGACTACTAGTGTGGCCATCGTTCGCCCGAGAGACTGCGCCGTGACCTCCGTCGCTCGGAGAGCGAGGTTGTTCGCCGAGCGCAGTTCCTGCATCAATCCCGGGGCGGAACTACCCTCGTGCAATTCCTTTAGTGCCTTGGCGGATTTGCAGGAGAGCCATGGCGTGCAGGGCGGAGGCAGCTTGTCCAGCGGCACCATAGGCCTTGGCCGTCAGAGACGACGTAAACCTACAGGCCTTGGACGGGGGCTTTGGGCACCCGTGCCAGGTAGCGGCGCTCTGCGGGCATAGGTGCACCGTGAGCGCCTTTATCCACAGGGATTGCCGAATAACCCTTGGCCGCCCCACCATCGAGGGTAGTGAGAGCGGGGAAGCTGAAAAGATCGGGACCGGGCAGTAAAAAGTGCCTTCCGCTACCTTGTCAGCCAGCTCTTCATGCACTTCCAGGAAGAAAGGAGCGGGGCGTGGCTTTGAGCGGTGCCGCGAGCCCAGGAACCAATCACCGAGCCGCGAGGGTTCAGGGAAGAGCGGTGAAATCCACTCTAACCGACGCTCGCAGCTGCCCGGGAAAGCATGTCGTCATCTCCGCGTCAGCCTGTGACTGGGTGATCGACCCGAAGGGAGGAGCCCAGCTGAGGCTTCCAACTGGATGAGCCCGCTCTCCGATGCTGCGCTCGAGAGCTCATCACTTTCGCGGGCTCCGAATAAGAGGTCGAACTCGCCGTGAGACGAGCCGGAGGACTCACCCTGAAGCCCGATCGGGGCGGACGAGCGTGCTGGGGAATGGGAGGTCCGCGGGGGGGATACCCGGCGGAGGCGGTCCCATTGGGGTCCCCAAATCGCCCCCAGTGCTAGCTGCGCTGGCCTCAAACCCGTGGGTAAAAGGACCGAGGCGGGAGCCGCGAGCCGCGACCGCAACGTTGCCATGGACATATTCTCGCAATGAGAACATGACCATCCATGAATGCTGCCTCTGCGTGAGCAGTGCCCAGACATGAAAGACAGTGATCGTGACCGTTAAAAGGCGAGAGATAACGAGCGCAACCAGGAATAACACACAATCGGAAAAGCATCTTTAAAAAGACACGTCTTTAAAAAGACGTTCCGTGTGTGCGCTCTTTTAGAGAAATATATACTCTTTTAGAGGGGAAAAATGCTCTTTCAGAAAATATACTCTCTAGTTTTTCTGCCGAAGCGCCCAGGGGCGTTCTCTGCAGTGCACCAGTGCAGAGGAGGGAGAAGCCGCTGAAATGCGCCGTCAGATCCAACAGAGGTGAATGAACAGTAGTATTCAGCTCAGTGAGCATGACCGTTCAGCTCCGAAGAGAAAATCTGAATGAGTGGTTGCATACCAGCTCCTTTTATACCCATATGTTCGGGGGAGTGGCATGCAAATACCACTCGCCAATTTTCATTGGCCTTTTATCAAAGACCAGAGGTGTCTCGGGCTCCCAAGAGTGACCCCTAGTGTCACTACATCGACACCAACGTCGAGTGAGTGACAGATAGGGAACGTGTATCCTTCCATTGTTATGCTGACGATACCCAGATTTATTTGCCTCTGAGACGCACAGGAATAAATGTTCTCGATCCTTTATTGGCCTGCCTAAAGGACATAAAATTATGGATGTCCTCAAACTTTTTAAATCTAAATGAAAATAAAACTGAGATGATCTTGTTTGGTCCCACTGACGGTACTGCTACCCGCAATTTTAATTTAAGCCACCTTGCCTCCCAAGCTACAACGTGTGTAAAGAATTTTGGGATTTTTATATGACAGCGAACTTAAATTAGACAAACATATAAATTCAGTTGTGAGATCTATTTTTTTTTCCATTTACGTCTTTTAGCTAAAGTTAAGCCATTTCTTTCTACAAGAGACTTTGAAAGAGTGATCCATGCATTTGTTATATCTCGTTTAGACTACTGTAATTCCCTGTATTACGGAATAAACTCATCATCTCTGGTCATTCTACAAATGGTCCAGAATGCAGTGGTGAGACTCTTGAAAGGTCTTCGGAAGTGTGAACATATTACACTTATCTTAGCCTCACTACACTGGCTACCAGTCCGCTTCAGATTTGATTTAAAATTTTTCTTAATTGTTTATAAGTCCTTAAACACCTTAGCTCCATCTTTTCTCTCTGATCTACTTGTTATATATAATCTCTCCAGAGCTCTTAGATCAAGGACTCAAAAACTGCTTTTTGTATCTAGGTGTAGACTGAAGCAAAGTTGTGAAAGTTTTTTGCCATAGCTGGACCCAAGCTTTGGAACAGTTTGCCAATACACATAAGATCTGCTCCGACGTTGTCGGTTTTTAAATCTTTGCTAAAAACATTTTTTTTTTTCTCTCTGGCTTTTAATGTTGTCTAATGTGTGCTTAGTCTAACTGTTTTACGTGTATTTTTTAAGTCTTATTCTACTGTAGAATTGTGTTTTATAGATTTTGTTGTAAAACATATTGGTCAACGTCTGTTGTATAAATTGTGCTCTATAAATACATTTTGACATTAACATTAGGAACATGTAATATTTATTTTTTATTCATTGTTGTTTTCACATAAATGGGGAAAAACCAGCGTTATGGATGTGACATCTCTTTGTTATGGACATGAGAGTTAGGAAAGCACACTTACAACATGAGGGGAAACCATTCAAAACGCTTTGAAATCTGCAGACTTTGACCTCTGGGATATATTATATTACGTTATAATACCCATCAAGGCTGCATGATGAATTGAAATAAGTTTGAAATCGTAATTTTTCCATGGTATGGTTGACATTTTTGCCCAAATTGTAACTTTAATTCTCAGAATTGTGACTTTATATCTTGAAATTGCGACTCTATATCTCAAAATTATGACTTTATTTCTCAGGACTGCGACTTTATCTCGTATTTGCTATTTATTTATTATTTCTAGCGAATACAAGTTTATTCTTTCATAATTTCAAGCTTATATCTTGCAATTGCAATTATTTTTCATATATGCAAGATTATATCTTAAAATTGTAACTATATTTTTCATATGTGTATCTCACAATTGCGACTTCATTTCTAGCGAATATGAGTTTATTTCTTGTAATTTCAAGTTTATATCTCAACTTTATTTCAAAATTGCATGTTTATATTTTGCAACTGCAACTATATCTCGAAGTCATTTTTTTTCTTCCGTGGTGGGATCAAGGCACCATAGTCTGCAAAGTTGCTCCCAAAACCTCAAAATACTAATCAAATAGCAAAAATTACCAAACGAAAACATTTGACCAGACTCAGAACTGTTATTGCAATAATTAAAAATGCAAATTGGGCTAAATGTAAAATTATGATAGCTAAAATAAATGTGTTACAACAGACATTACAAAGGTCAATAACTGTCCATTTGCTGCAATGTTCCACCCATTTAAGAGCTTGACCTATCATTGTCTGTAAACACATTTTTAATCTGATGGATGAATCAAAATTATTTTCTGTTGTAAGTGACAGGATGGGTGAAACTGAAACTGTATTTCACTGTTGTTTCGCAACTATAAAACACATTGTTTCTGGGTTCCAGGTAACCCACACTGAAGCCACTGGGGTTAATTTCTCTTGAGGATAGCTGGAGAGAGGGGAATACAGGCTTCATAGGGGTTTATAGCCAACAGTTTAGCACTTATTGCCTAACTTAGAGTGCTGATAAATAGGAGTAACTAACTAAAGTACTGTATACACAGATAAACAACATCAATATCCGCAAGGTTATGTAAAGGCCACATGTGCTCAGAAAGGTTTCTCTGGCCTCTACTCTTCCAGCTGGTTGGGCAAGATAACCCCCCACACACATGCCGAGACGCTGTCTATGATTTATCTGAGCCCGTTTGCTAGCTGAGCATCTATAGCACAGTAATGAACTTGATTACGCTTTTAATGAAGTGTGAGCGTCTCATTGGGAGGTGATTATGAGCATGCGCTCTGCTCACAGGAGACCATCAGGTGTGAAAGATGTTGAGTGTGTGTGTATGCAAGACTATCAATCGTAAAACAGATTATTACAGGGGCAGAGGGAGGTAATTCAACACACTCCACGTTTACACACCTTCTTTCAATTCAGGGCATTCCCTTGCAGTGTGTGTGTGTGTGTGTGTGTGTGTACTGACAGAAGATTTAGAAGTCTTATAGGTCATCTTTTGCATGAGGATGAGACAGTTTACCATAGTGCTAACCTTTCAGGTGTAGGGTGCACACATTATATTTAGAAAAATTATCATTTAAGGACAAGAAAACCAGAAATAACACTCAAATCAATTAATTTTAACTCAATAAAAAATATTTTATTCTTAAAGAACACACAGATATAAGCATTATTATTTTTAAGTTTTAAACATTTCAATTGTATCTGACCACTTCTCTGTACAAACATCGCTGTGGTTATACCATGCATAGTACAGTTATGATATCAGATGGCAATAGTACTTTAATATATACCACGGTACTAAATAACTACCATATTTATATACCGCAATATTTACATGAAATTCCAAAGAATATCACGATATTATGATAGTGTGTTAAACAAACATAGTACTAACATGGTACATAAAAAAAATAAAATAATTGGTTACACTTTGATACTTTTTGGTACTTTTTTGTTTTGTTAGAAAAATAAACATACTTCATGCAAGTATGCAAACCCAGTTCAGTCATGGAACTTTACATGGCACTAGCTGACAAGTCATTTGAACATGTAATCTGTTAGCCAATCTGCTCGCATACTCTATGGCCTAATATGATTTAGATCCCTTGACATGTAATCTGTTAGTCTATCAACTTGCTTACTCTCTCTTTGTCTAACCATTTAAAAAGTCTCAGTTGTTTGCAAGTAAGCTGGGTTCACTGTAACAGGATATGAGTTCTCTCTCTAAAACACTCCTCCTCGCCAGCACCACTGGTCTAGATCTGCTCAAGGGGATTGTATGAATTTCTAGTTATACCGCAGCACGTCTGTTTATGTTCTAGAAGTAGCAAGGTTGCTTCATACTTGTCTAAAGTATGCACATAGTAGGCCATAGTGTCTGACATCTATCGAAGTGACCAATTTTACAAATAAACAGTGCCTGTGGTATAGACATCTTCTAACAGTGTCTAGAGTAGGTGCTGATAATATAAATCAATTATCTTTATAATGTCTTTTTCACACTTTGCAATCTGCATTCTCTCCCTCGCTCTTACCATCCTGCAATCTCTAATTTTTTGTGGCAGTCTTAATTAATGATTTTTGCTTCATGCCTGCAGGAGGCTTGTTTATATCTGGTGTGATTAAGTCAGTGGGTTAAAAACAGAGAGAGAGAGAGAGAGAGAGAGAGAGAGAGAGAATAATCACCAAATGGCAGGCTGGTGGACAAGGTCACCTTCACGTGAATGAAAACAGTCTTAATTCACTCTGCTGAGGAAATTACCATGCTAGATTAGTCAAAGTCCATGCATACTTTCTGCATCCATATATCAAAAGAGCAGCGTAATTCAATGAAGCAGAACGCAAGGCACCTATAACAGTCCGTTCCTCAATGAGAAATCTCAAAGGCATGAGAAACTTACCAGACAAAATATAAAAAGACCTCATCAAAAATCCTAGATTCACTTCTATCTGTATATTATTGTATTGTTGTATGTATTGAAGATTCTTATTGTTCTCGGTACATAATCATGCAATAATATAGAAAGTCACTTTGGCTCATGTAGCCTGACAGTGTTAACTGTGCCATTTTCCATCCTAAATACCTGCCAATGATTTTGAGCATATTAAATAAATTGAACCTGCCCATCTCAGATTCCTCCTCTCTGATACGGTTTGCCATTTAACTGTCCACTCCTTTTTCTGTCCCCGCCCTTTAACAGTCCCCTCCCCTTTCTAGCCCTGCCATTTAGCACTCCACTATCTTTTCTGGCCCTACCCTTTTCTAGCCCTGCCAATTAGCAGTCCACTCCCTTTTATGGCCCTGCCCTTTAACAGTCCCCTCCCCTTTCCAGCCCTACCATTTAGTAGTTCACTCCCCTTTCTAGCCCCAACCTTTTCTAGCCCTGCCATTTAGCAGTTTACTTCCTTTTCTGGCCCCATGCTTAAACAGTCCCCTCCTTTTTAGCAGTTCACTCCCTTTTCTGGCCTCACCCTTTTCTAGCCCCGCCATTGAGCAGTACGCTCCCTTTTTTGTCCCCACACTTTAACAGTCCCCTCTCCCCTTCTTAACCCTGCCATTTAGCAGTCCACACCCTTTTACGGCCCTGCCCTTTAACAGTCCCCTTTCCTTTCCAGCCCTACCATTTAGCAGTTCACTCCCCTTTCTGGCCCCACCCTTTAACAGTCCCCTCCTTTTTAGCAGTTCACTCCCTTTTCTGGCCCCACCATTTTCTGGCCCTACCATTTAGCAGTTCACTCCCTTTTCTGGCCCCACCATTTTCTGGCCCTACCATTTAGCAGTTCACTCCCTTTTCTGGCCCCACCATTTTCTGGCCCTACCATTTAGCAGTTCACTTCCTTTTCTGGCTCCACCCTTTAACAGTCCCCACCTTTTTAGAAGTTCACTCCCTTTTCTGACCCCACCCTCTTCTAGCCCTGCCAATTAGCAGTCCGCTCCCTTTTATGGCCCTGCTATTTAACAGTTCTCTCCCCTTTCCAGCCCTACCATTTAGCAGTTCACTTCCTTTTCTGGCACCACCCTTTAACAGTCCCCTCCTTTTTAGCAGTTCACTCCCTTTTCTGGCACCACCCTTTTATGGCCCTGCCATTTAGCAGTTCACTTCCTTTTCTGGCCCCAGCCTTTAACAGTCCCCTGCTTTTTAGGAGTTCACTCCCTTTAACAGTACCCTCCCTTTTTCAGCCCTGCCATTTAGCAGTCCACTTTCTTTTCTAGCCTTGCCCTTTAATAGTAGCCTAACATTTCTATCCTTGCCATTTAGTAGTCCACTCCCTTTTTTGGCCCCACCCTTTAACAGTCTCATCTCTTTTGTAATTCCAACCTTTAACACTCCCCTTTCCCTATTTGACCCCATCCTTTAAAAGTTGCACTTTCATGTAGTTGCATATTGCTACACCTTTTAATAGAAAGGTTTGTCTAAAATGATGCACACTCACAAACAAGACTCTAGTCATATCAATGTTAAAGATAAACCTGTTTTATTCTACATATGGTGTTGGGTGCACATTCATGAGTGCCGCCATGTTGAAATCACATTACCAGCTGAAACTTTACCAGGTGCACTCACGGCATGTCGAAATAACTGTAATTATAAGATTTCGACTTGTAGAAACAGTTAATGTCTTCGTGGAACACAAAATTATAAACTCAAAATTCTATAAAAGCTTTGATTTAAGCATTGTGTCATGTAAAAAGAACCAAAATGGCAGCAGACTCAACAGTTAAAGGTAGTTTACATATATTTCTATTTGATTATAGCCACTGTCACCTGTAAGGCTTTCTTTGTTCTTAAACATTTTGCAAGAACATATAGAGGTGAATTAATATAGTAATTCAATATTTTGTTTGTACTCAACAACAAAGCCACACGTGGATCCATTTTGGCATTGAGTTTTGCCATAGAAACAAATAATTTCTTAGGTGAATAGCTCTGGGTCGAATTGAGTTCTACGAGTTTACATCTGGTAATTAAAGTAATTCTAAGACGATGTGAATGCAGTATTATTCAATTTATGTCAATAATGCCCTGTAATTGGAAAAATAATTAAAAAAAATAAAATAAAAATAAAATAAATAATGGTTTGAGAATAGCAAATTTGTACAATGACAATGGAAACTGAGAACTGTTTGTTTACTGACGCTGCTTCTACACTCCCACTCCTTTCAGACCACACCCTATAAAAACTCCCCATCCCCATTCTGACCACACCCATTTTAACAGGCCCCTCCCTTTTCTGACGCCATGTTTTAACATCATCTTCCCTTGTGTGATCCCACTTTATAAAACTTTCCTCTTAAATACCAGGTGCTGAATTCAAACACATTAGGCTAAGCAGAACTGTCTAATTTCAATCAATCCTGATTTAACTGTGATTGTGATTTAGCAGCATTTTTTTTTTCAGTAAAATGCTCTGAGCTCCAAGGTCAATGGCACTAGTGACAACGGCCGGGACCTGTGGTGACCGTAGCTGTGTCCCTAAGCTCCAGACTCTGGCTTACTCCTATCTTAGCAGGGTCTGTGCGTTGACTTGGCAACGCTGCAGATATGTGTGACTGTGCTGAGAGATTAAGTGGCCAATCAACCTAACCATGCACCGCAATCATTCTACCTCATAACGTGGGCTGACTCCTGATGCCAAATCAGTTTGTCCTGCATTTATACTTCTGACACCAGAGGAATCTTGATGAAAATGCAGGGTTGGTGACATCCTGACAAAGTGTTCGTGTGAGAAGGGCAAGGAACATGTTTGTGAGGTCCATACATACAGTTCCACGCTCTCTAAATTCTTGATGCATGTCCTATTAGCTGGAAATGAAGTTAAGAAAAGACAAGGGGACTATGATGCAATGATCGATGGATATTTTTGGGGTGACTTAAGTCTTGCCTCATACCTGGTTTTTATATTACTACTTCAATGTTATATTGACTTTCACAGGGTATGCATGTAAATCCTGCAGGCAGTGTGTGTGTGTGTGTGTGTGTGTGTGTGTGTGTGTGTGTGTGTGTGTTTGTGCATGTGTGTGAGTGTGTCATTATTTAGAGATGTGAAGAGGCATAGGGATGTGGACAACAAGGCATGCAGCTTTGATGATGGTTAATTTTTCATTTAAGAGGAGGTGGAGAAGTGTAGCCTGCAAGTTATTTTTCATATTTGCCTGGGGCATCACAAACTGCTGTGGCTGTTGCCCTTCCTATAGAATATTCCGTCTTTGCCTGAAATTCCTGCCACCCACCAGAGTCTCCCTGTCCTTCTTTTTTGGTACAAAGATGGCCCCTCTCTCTCTCTCTCTCTCTCTCTCTCTCTCTCTCTCTCTCTCTCTCAATCTTATTTGCTTTATTGCAACCCTAAAGGCTAAAATGTGTGATCATTTTTGCATTAGACCATGATATTTCTTACAAAAACATGGGCAAAAACATGTCAGGGTCACATTTCACAAGAATAAATAAATACATAAATGAATAAATAAAATATTATATTTTATAAATTTAAGTTTATTGTAAAACAGTTGAGATTTCTTTTTATTATTATTATTGTGATGTTATTTTTATGACAATAAAGCACATTTACCCACAAATTCTCATTGTCGTACTGTGAACCTTTCAGTAGTTCCCATTATTCTCAAAGGTGATTCTCATCAGATTATCATTACTGTAATACAGTATTTTAACAGTAACAGTAAAAAATTTCAATGAGTTAGAATTGTTACTATTACTATTGTTACTTTGACATTACTGTAAAATAATAATGAGAATTTGGGTGTGCTTAATTGTCATAAAAATAATGTCACAATGCAAAACATCTTAAAGCTCAAAACAATAGGCTTAATTTTGACTTAATTTTGAGCAAATTATTTTATTTGATTTTTTTCTGGGTGAAATATGACCAGGACATTGAAAGGTTTCATGAGAGTATATTCAATTATAATAAACAACACTTTTGCTGTTCTAGTTTAAAATGAGACTTTAAATCATTTACTGAAATATAAAAAAAATAATTTGTACAAATATCTACTGTGTCCCACAAGACTCCCCGAAGGTTTCCGTAACAATCCCATCTTCCATTGGTCGACAAAATGATAGTCCTGCCCCAAACTAAAACTATTGATTGAACTATTGTTGCTGCGTCGGGCTGGTCAGGATGCTCAAAATGTTTTGATAGCGCCATAGAGCCAGAGTGTTTACACTTTTCAGGCAAATCAACTCATGAATGCATTACTTATAGTTGTCTCTACATTTTAAGCTGGGATAGGAGAAGGTATTTTAACATAAAAAAAAAAGATATACACATTACCTCTAAAGGTATCATTAAATTACCATTACCAACTACAATTATGTTGTTACTGTTGTAACTAGTTGCTGCAATGAATGCTGTTAAAGGAAGCCACAGTTGCTTTAGAGAGAGAAAGAGAAAAATCGCACCAAGCAGTGTGACAGTGGCAGATTTGGCAGCATTTGCTATCAGCAGCGCCCTATGGCACAGGAAGACACCCTACGGACGCTGGTGTGAGCGCCATCCAACCCTCAGATCTGCACACTACTGAGAAATCATCACACACTCACAAAAACACACAGCACATACAGCACACACACACACACACACATGCACAACCACGTGTTTCACTGGCCAGATGATGTTGGCTGATTTTGTGATGGAAAAAGAGAAACATTTCTCATTTCGTGTGCATGTATCTGTCACAATTTCAGACTCAACAGCTAATGCAGCAGTCTGACTTTCAAGAATTTCCACAAGCAAGTGCATTTCTGGAACTAAACTGGTGAGGCAAATCCTCTTATTAATCCTTTTAAAGAGCGTAGCGAGCAGGAGAAAGGAGTAGTTTCTCTCCGGCAAACATATGCAGGTTGTTTGGCTGCTGTAGTTGGAGAGGAAAGACAACATTCTCCCTGTCGGCTTCATGCAGGAAGAGGGCTGAATACTAATACAGTGTGAGAAACACTCGCAGATACACACAACTACACAAATGAGAGCTGATGCTTACAGGCAGACACACATATTGATGAACACACTTGGGGAGAAGAAAACAACAACAAAACAAGTTGCAGAAATCATGCAATAAACTGACTAGCCACATTCAATTGTGAATGATTTTTAAAGAGCCCATATTATGCTCATATTAAAAAAATATAATTTTTTCTCATACTGTACATTGCTGCAGCAACTCCTTTCACCCATGTCTGAAACGCTCTGTTGTAGCTCCTGTCTCTTTGAAGCCCGCCTTTCCGAAAAGTCCAGTCTGCTCTTATTGGTCAGCTGGCCCAGTCTGTTGTGATTGGTCAACCGCTTAGAGCGTGTGTCGGAAATGTAATGCTCTTTACCATAGCCGAGTTTCAGCTCGGTTTTGTTTTCTGCTCTGATTTGGTCACACTATTACATAACATCTGTGATGATCCCGTCTGTATGAATGTAAGAGCTTTTTTAACTCTTGAAGAATACACAGAAAGCATCCAAGGCATATTAGTGTATATGAATGATATGTTTTCATTGTAGTCTGGTGGTGTGAATAAAGTCTGTGCTTTATGATCTTATGATGTGTTATTTATTGACTAACTTTAGTATATTCACATTAAATATATGCATTCTATATATTGACATTATAGTGTTTTTTTATTATTATTATTATAATGTGTTACAATCATCACATACATGTATAAAGGCTAGGTGTTATGAATCTAACATCGTCCTATGTGCATTTCCAGTTTAATTGTATCCGAATTGATGATAGTATAAATATAATAGACACGTGTACAGATAACTGACATGTCTGAATAAATGAGCAAAGACCCACAAGTGTTTTTATCCCTGTTCTCCCCCTTCAACGCCACTTGACTTGGGTGAAATTAAGCCGTGCCACTTGAAAGATAAAACTTTTTTGAAAGAAAATGTTGGCTCTGGTAAGTAAAGAGCAGTGTCACTTTTTCAAGATTTATAAAGAGAAAAAAAAATTTAGCCGACTTTTGCCGCATCCCACAGCACAGCACACTGAAGATAAATGGATTTCTGGTCACATACATGGCGGCACGGTCATTTTGTGACGTCACATGAAACAGTTCCTTTGGTGACAATAGTGCTACAGAAATTTCACCTTTAAATTTGAGAAAAAAATAAAATAATATAAATTAATTAATTAATACATAAAGAGCGAAAGGGTGTCTTCTTAGAAGGAGTGCCTAAAACTCCCTTAATCATGGAAAAATCACTGTAACAGCCTCGTTTGGCTTATTGCTTTCATAAAATGGTGGCAAAAGCAACATGATGAAAGACAGCAATTTTCAATAAACAGTTACATTTAATAATAATGATAATAAATCAGAATAAATTTTTCCACCAAGTAATAGTTCTATTGTAAGCTGTTTACGGTAGCCAAGTAACGTACCAAGTAAAGTACCATGTATGTATATAGTGCATGTATAAAATCATGTGTGTTGTAGACATTTTCACTCCATTTATAAGACAAACTTGGACCAGGGATCAAAAAAGACTATTTCCCCAGCCTGATTGCTATTTACGTATTTGACTAAATAACAGAGGAATGTGTTTGAGGATTGTTTGTCGATTTGCTCTGTGCTTTTTTCAATCTCCTTTGGGCAACAGATTGAATTAATGTTTAATGTGATACATGAGAAAACTAGAGATTGCACAAAATAATAATACTTTTGCAGTTTAGCTCTATTAATACATGAAAGTTGGAAAAAAAAGAAACCTCATTTGTTGGAGCATCGGCTTTCTCTCCAGAGTCAGAGGGTTCCCGAATGATAATTTGCCTCATTTACATCCTTTTACCGTTTGAATAGATCTGTGAATAGATTCTGTTTACCTTTGGGCCTTTTGCTTTCCTGAGTACACACACATGTGTGTGTTTACACTAGATATGCCACCCTGTCCTGCCCAAAGTAAATGTTAAAGCCAGTGTGCTAACACAAAACGGTTCCACCTTTCATTTGGCTATACAGCCTAACCTCTCTCCTATAATCTATCTGTACTGCCCCATGCCTCCCCAAACATTATCTCCTCCCTCTTAATTAAGTCTTGGCTGGCTGTTCATTATCCCAGCATTCCTGCTGCTCTGGTTATTAAGGTCCGCCGTATGGAACGAGTGGGCTGCCAACGGCTGAACTGGCACACTCACCTGGGGCAAATGAGGGCACTTTATCCTGCTGGGCCGGTGTCCCGCTCTCACCTCAGGTGCCAGTCTGATGTTGAAGAGAGCCTGCAGGGCGGACAAAGCTGCTTGCCTCTTTGCCTGCTTCTTGCTGCGACCCGAGCCTTCGAATATCCTTCCATCCACTCGCACAGCCATGACAAAGCTGTGTCGCGCCTGCTTGCCCTGGGCACGTTCTGACAGGCAGGCGTATCGCAGGCCGGGCCGCAGGTCATTGAGCAAGACAACAGGGCTGGGTTGGGGCGGCAGAGTTGGAGCGGGAGGTGGGGGTAGGCAGGGATCTCCTTGTCTGGCCTGTACAACCATCAAGTCCAAGGTGTGGCGTAGTCGGAGTGCGCTGGAAAGCAGCTCGCTCTCTGCAGAGCGGCAGCCGTCAGGCTCAAAGCCTTTGAATAGTGTATCCGGGAAATCGGCCTGATCCGAGGTGAAATCGGTGGCAGGGTTACTCAAGCTGCCCATGGCCAAGTGAGCTTGTGAGGCGTTGGGAAACTGGATAAAGGATTTGAGGGCCATCTCGGCCACTTTCATCTTAGCCTTCTTTTTTGTAGGCCCAGTACCCTCAAACGTGAATCCGTTGACCTCTACAGCGATGGAGAAAAGTGGTGCATGTACCGGTCCCGTCTGTGAGACCATCCGGTACTGCAGGCCCGGTCTAAGCTCGTTCAACTGAACCAGAGCGTTCTTTGGTGCATCGGACCATGTAAGTTTCTTGCAGCACAGCCGCAATTTGCACAAGTGTCCGTTATTGTCCTCCTCTAATGGACGTTTTCGCTTGAGGCCAGACGCCCTGTCCCTGGGTGAATCAGACAGGAAGAGTGTTTGGCAGTCTGACGGTACAATGGCACAATCTTCGAGATTTCCCGTGTTTCGGTTCTCCTTGACTTCAGCACTGCTGGTGCCTAAGAGAGTTTGAAACAGTTGTGTATTATTACAATGGAACTAATTTTGCAAAAACAAAACACAATGGGGGGAATTTACTAAGAATGATTAACACTATCTGATAGCTTTGTATTTTTGCACATGCTGTCTGCATTATTTTATCATCTGGTTTACTAAAGGAACTATTCAAATCCTGTAATGACACAAATGCACCCACAACATTATTGATAAAGGCAATTTACATGGCACAATCACACACGTAGGCAGTTCTATAAAATGCCAAAAGTGTTCTCGACTATAATGCACACATGGGTAAATGTGATAATAACACTCTTTTATTTGATCATCATTTAATGACTAACTGCTCCCATGCTCAATAGAAAATCTCTCTTAAATAAAATTCTATTTGCCCACAACTTAGCAGCAAACTTTGCGGTACTTGTGACAGGGAATTGCGCTAATTTTGTGAACAAGGCGTGTTCTATTTTGCACAGAAAGAAAGTGTGTTTGTGCCGAAAAGAATGACAATTAATTAATTTAAATAATATTGGCACAGCACTATTCCATGCATTTACCACCTGGTTAAACAGGATTGCTGGTGGTAAGTGTATAAGAAGCAGGTTTTTGTAAGGGGTGTTCGATTTAGAGTTTTTTGGAGTTGACTCCGATTTCCGACTCCAGCCGTTCGACTCCATTTATTTTTAATCAGGAGAGTGTCAAAATTCATGGCCGTCACCAGGGGTGGCCATTAGTGGGCAGTGCCTTCCCAAGTGACATATTTTAACCCCTTAAAAATGCTTGTCAGGCATGAGTGGAAAATCAATGGAATTAGTTTCATCATTAATTCTCACTCTTATATAGCTCGCTTAATCCACTTCTTACTGTGTCCAATTGCTGCTCCGTGATAAAGTTGAAGTTTTTCTTTAACTGCTGGCCAGTTTCTCCTATCCAAATCCAAACTGTAAAGCCCAAAGTATGCTTCAGTCAGACGCGGATGCTCAGGACATGTGATGCAAATTTCCTCATCAGCAGAGTGCTCGAGAAATGAACACCCACAGCCCGATTTTTCTAACTGTGCGTCTTTGAACGTGAAAAATACATATGCGCCTAGAATTATTTGCACTAATTTGTGGGACCACAAGGTGGCAACACACATTTGAGCTGTTGCTGTCACAAAGCAGCGCTAAAAGAAGATGTAAATCGCCGCTAAACAATAGGAGATGAATGTGAAAACAACAACAGTGGATGTGCAAGTCAAGAGCATGTGAGTGAGAAGGTCTGGAGATAATTGCATTTATTTAACTCAAGTCTGAAGGACTATAAAGAAATCTTTGTGTTTAAACTCCTGAGGAGAAATAGTCCAGTATCACATAGCAGTCATAGTGCCAACCGCCTGTGAATGCATGCACAGTAAATTTAAGTAGACTTGACAGGCTCGTGTTCGACTGTTTGCAGGCGCTAAGCGTTAACATCAAAACCGAAGTAAACTTTGGGCTTTAGTGGAACGGGAGAAGCTGACTCTAGATAGCTTCCATGCCGATGGAAAAACAAATCATGCATATTTACCAGTAGCGGTTTTAACCACCATGCAAACCACACAATTGCATGGGGCCCCACCCCGTTAGGAAAGCTCCGCAATTACCACTGGAGGGGTAACATGTTGTTCTTGGTACACACGTGAATACGCTGTTGTCAGCGCTCTCAGAACGGTTCACATTAGAGGTCAGCTGGGTTCAGGTCAGTTTTTCAAGTAGGATCTTGGGTTGGGGTTTGTAATTTATGAAAAAATATACAGGCCTTCTGAACTTATTTCGCCCACGTGCTCTCACTCACAGATACATGCGAATGAGGGACTGTTCACAACGAACGTATTTTTGCATGCATCTGCTCTGTTTTTCCATTATTTTCCTATGTAAATGCGCTGGACGAATGTCCTTGGCTGTTGCACCGTGACAGTTTCTTCAGTGTCTCATGCAGGACCGGCACATTTTTAGACACTGTGTCAAGTTAAAAAGAACATCAGGTCTCAAAAATGCATGTCGAGACACCTGCGTTCTGTTTCATTCGTTGCGCTGCATCTAGATTGTTTTTAGCACTGGTGTCACAAAAATTTAATGTTCTGAACAAGTTCAGGTTGCAAAAAGGTGACTGTTACATTGTTTAACATTATTCCAGATTGTTCTGCACCAAGCAAATTTTCAGCGCTTGATAAACGGCAATGTTTTTTTCCCCTTCTGCTCTAGAGTGCTGAGGGGCTGCCATGCCATATGCATGTTTACTGTTACAATACTGTTACGAATGTTGCCTACGATGCTTACAAAAAATACAGCCGTCTGCAACATGGTGAACAATACACTGCAGCCTCCAGGTGAAAATGTAAATAAGACAGAAATATATTACTATTGTATACAACAAATCTTCAAAGTTATAAAAAATAATACTGTATCATATTATACTGACAAACTAGACAACGATAAATAATTGTTGGGTTATAATATTAATAAATAACAACTGAATTCCAAAATGTTAGTGAGTGAAGTAGTAGGTTTCGCACACCCTGTTCATTAAAAAAAAAGGGGGGAAAAGTGTTTTGTAAAAATATATATATTGCTTTTTTTCACTGTATTGTGGAAAAACTGGAAAACATACATTAATTATCTTTAACTAGATTTTTATTTCATTAAACGTTTTGAATGTACTTGGCAACAATCGCTGATAGGATGAATTTAAAATTATGATTTAAAATCAATTGTATGTCATTTTTTAAGCAAACATTTTTGAAATGGGGCCACAGGTTGGTTGGTTGCTTGGGGCCTCAGAAATCGTAAATCCACCCCTGCGATTCAGTTCAATAATTATCACTAGGCATACTATGGAGACGTACTCAAATAAGAAAATTATTAATTTGGACCGATTTGTTTTTAAACGGAATGTACAGTATGGTACGTGAACATTTCAAAATGGCAGCTTTTTTAAATCGACCTCAATGGATTAAATAGCAGTGGGTTTAATTAAGATATTTTGGTGTGATTATTGCTTTGAAAAATATCACTAGTTTACCTGTACTTTTTAGATATATAGTATTTATAGTGGTAATAGTGTTTCCTATTCCATATGTTCTGGCGATGTGAAGATTGCAGTCTTTATCGTGCACTAAATGTAGTTTTTATTTTCTCTTAAGAGTTTTTAAAATGTGTGACATGAAGACAAAAACTTCTGCTATTATAAAAGCGCACTTTTAGTATGACCATTCAAATTAGTCTAATTTAGAGACATTGCGTAACTTTACCTCAAAATGGCCGATAACAATGTCATTCCCTAGTTGCTGCTTATATCCAATTTTAAGAGGGAAAATAACAAGAAACAGGTTGGGTCGAAAATAATTTATTTAATTTTCAAACAGAAACTAGACAAATTGGAAGGACCCACTTCCCCAACCACTGCCCCATGCAGTGATGTTATATTACACAAAGGTTTGAAAGTTTTTAAATCTGTCACACCCCCTCTCTCTTTTGCATGCACGTACATTATCTCTCACTCAAATGCACATGATGAATGAGTGTCCCACCAACCAACAGGTGTTTGTAGAGGATGTGATTGGTTCATAAGAACGATAATTAATTGATTTGAGCCAACAAAAGAATAGATTCCTGTATTAGAGTCGAGGAATCAATTCTTTTGGAAAAGACTCCCCATCACTAATTTTTGTGCTGGAATATCGTACGTTAATTTGCAGCATATTTTTGGCTGAATTCACAGCAATGAATGCTACAGAAACTCTATGCTGTTATCACACATAATCAGATAGAAAGACTTGCAGTTCTAACACAATAATGTATTAAATAAATTCTCTCCCCATTGCCCAAAGCAGCTGCTCCTAAAAGTTTCCTGTGAGACAGGCCGTCTTACTGAACTGTTGCAAAATCCGAGGACAAATCCTCTAAAATGGGGCATTATCTGGCAAATCGCTCTGTAATTTCCTACAAAATTGACTTGGAGTCCATACTTAAAGAAGGTACAAGTCACCTCACCCATGTACAATGCAAAGCAGACGCTCTTTTAAAATGCAGGCGAGCAGACGGTTATGAGATTTCAGCATGTGAAAGTCTGATCACACATTAAAGCCTATTTCACACTCCAACTGTGTTGTGATGGAACCAAATTATTTTTTTTATTTTATTTTTTTCAGAATATAAACACATGGATGCCAGCCTAAACTGTGAATTAAAAATGATTGGAAATTGCATCAGTATTGCCTTTTTAGCTCTTTTAGTAACACTGTAAATGGGTCAGTTACGTGATGTTTTTTTTATTTTATTTTTTTATCATTAAACATGCAATTCATACAGAAAATAAACCTCTTGTCCATGATTAACCTGTTTTCAGCTTCTGAATTAAATTCACTATGAAATTTGACCTTATTTACTTTCCAACTACACATTCCTGGTGTTATTGTAAACGATTCATTGTTACATATCATTACACATTAATAATTTATTATTTTATCAAAATATAATAAATTGCTGTGAAAAACAACTTTCCTTTTTTGCTGACGCCAACAGTCCCTCTTATTTTTCAGCCAGTCCCCTCCAACATCCGGCTGTTTTTTTACAATCCAATCAATTCCTGGTAGATAAAATTATGTTCCATCTGACATTAAAATATATTAAGTATTATATTAAGTTAAACATTACACTCTAATTTTTGTTGAATATGATATAAAGATTTTTCAAAAACATATGAAACCAACATGGATACAAACATTACATTTAAAGAAACATGCATTTGGCAGATTTTATTTTAAAGTATAATAAAAATAAATAAAAATACTAAAATATTCATAACTTATTACAAATATATAACTTATTATAATATATACTAATACTTATAACACTGTTAATATAATGTATATACTGTATATACTGCATCAAAAAATAATGTCCCCAGAACGTAATAAGGAATATTCCTACCATTACAGCAATTCAAGCTTGAGTTTCCAGCAGGGGGCAGTAAGTGAAACTCCAGCTGTATAGGCAACACACAACTGTACAGACAACAAACCACACTTAGGCTTGCTTGGCACTAGCGACAGTGCAAGATGAGAATGCATTCTTGCAGTCAAACACAGCTACACGGAGAGCTATTCCTAATGCAGGGATCTTGGGCCGTTTTTCTAAGTTTTAAAATATATTTAACTTGACACAGCGACCTAAAAACGCTGTGATATGACACGACACAACCAAAGTCAGACACTCCATAAGTGTCCTTTTAACGCAGGTGTACATTGATGTGTCCTTAGAAAAACCCTTATAATAAGTCTACCTCAGTCAGACTGACAAATTCAATTGCAAAATGGATTGCTGTGAACTGTAGGCCAATAATTGGCTTATGTTCAATAATATGGATATATATGGCCGGTGCCTGGGTAGCTCAGCGAGTGAAGACACTGACTACCACACCTGGAGTCGTGAGTTTGAATCCAGGGCATGCTGAGTGACTCCAGCCAGGTCTCCTAAGCAACCACATTGACCCGGTTGCTAGGGAGGGTAGAGTCACATGGGGTAACCTCCTCGTGGTCGCTATAATGTGGTTCGCTCTCGGTGGGGTGTGTGGTCAGCTGTGTGTGGATGCCACGGGGAATAACGTGAAGCCTCCACACGCACTACGTCTCCGTGGTAACGCGCTCACTGGGCCACGTGATAAGATGCGTGGATTGACGGTCTCAAACGCAGAGGCAACTGAGATTCGTCCTTCGCCACCCAGATTGAGGCGAGTCACCATGCAACCACGAGGACTTAGAGCACATTGGGAATTGGGCATTCCAAATTGGGGATAAAAAATAAATAAATAATAATAATATGGATATAAACAATATATCACCTTCTAAAGCCACTTTTTGTATTGTCTTATCAATGCAGTAAATTTTAATTATATGAATGATTATATTTATAATTAGGGCTGTCGATTTAACCTGTTAATTCAGTGAGAAAAAAATTTACACAATTAATCATGTCCCCGTAATAAGGAATTTTCCTACCAACGGAGCAATTTAAACTTGAAGTACCACCTGTTTTCTCCAGGGGCAGTAATGAAAACTCCAAATGTATAGGCAACGTGCAGCTTATACAGAGAACAAACCACACTCACCGACAGCACAAAATAAGAATGTGTTCTTGTGCTCAAACACAGTTTGATGGAGCGCAAATTCGAACACAGTGATCTCAAGAAGTGTTTTTTTAATTTTAGGTAACTACGTTTAACATGACACAGCTAAACTGCATGTTTATGATGCAACGCAACCAAAGTGAGGCACTCCAAAAGCATCCGTCTGACGCATGTGTACATTAACTTGTCCTTAGAAAAGCCCTTATAATAAGTCTACCTCGGACAGATTGACAAATTCAATTGCAAAATGGATTGTTGTGAACTGTGGGCCAATAATAAGCTTATGTTCAATAATGTATTGCAATTTAATTACTATTAAATTGAATTATTATTTTTTTATAATATGTATAATTTATGTAAAATTATTTAAATATAAATATTTATAATGATTTAATAATTATATATTAAAATATTATTATTTGAGGGGCTTTCTCAGCAAATATTTACATATGCGATTAATTGCAACTAATTTGATTAGGAATTGGAATCGACTGACAGCCCTATTATAATATATATATTTTTTATAAATATTTAATCATTATATTGAATTATTGTTAAGGGCTTTTCTCAACATATATTTACATATGCGATTAATTGTGATTTATTCAATTAATTATTCACCATAGCATTTAATTCATTCGATTAAACATGTTAATCGATTGACAGACTGACATTTACATATTTACACAAAATAATGTCATATATAAAACAATATTTTTCTTTTTCCATCATCTTGGACACCCTGTGATTGACCCACTGCTGTCTAGATACTGTAGGCAAGATAAACTTAAGCGCATACTTACTCGATGTGTCCTCGTCTTCTGTGCTATTGGCTGCTGGGCTCATGTACTTGAAGGGGGCGATCAGTGCAGACAACATGTTCATCTTCTCTGAAAGGTAAAAAGGAAAAGAAACCACGTGTAAATTCAGCACATACTAGTTTTCATATCATACACGAACTTGGTGGTTCTTTCTCATCATGGTTTGAGAATACTGATAAACCAAACAGTCTTCACAGCCAAGTATCCTCTATATCCAAGTGTGTGAGTATGTGTGTGTGTGTGTATGTGTGTGTGTGTGTGTGTGTGTGTGTGTGTGTTGTTAACACTGCAGACTCCTATTAAGGACTCTGTCGGGCTCAACCCAGACTGTGAAGAATTGACAAAGCTGCCTGGTCCCATAATTACATCCCACCTTTCCCAGCATCCCCTAATGATCAATAATTTTAATGGGCTGACAAAAGGAAAAGAGGATGAAAAGGGTTATATGTGTAGAGAAGAGGTACTGAAGAGAGAGTGAGAGTGAATTTGGGGTACTCTCGCACGAGGCCATATGAACAGTCCCAAAGGCGTAATGATTCAGAGTGGGACATGTGACTGCTTTTGGAAATCTGATTATTTCAGACAGGATAATAACAAACTCAAATTCTGATTAAACTATTTTGCATTCTGACCTAGTTATGAGGCTTTTGAAATCCAATTAGAATGGCTCTTCCAAACACAAAAACTATTTAGAGAACACTTTATATGAATGCATTATTGTAGACCTGACCATGATCTTGAACATACCCTACTAAAACTGAAAATACCATTGATGCATTATTCATTATGAATCTTAATGCAGTGTTCTGCAAAAAAAAAAAAAAAAGATAAAAGTTTCACTGCTAAAATTAAATGCAAAAAATAGTCATCACACGGTTCCCTAATCGGTTCTCATCAGTGTTTTCCTGTATATGTGCATGGGCATGTACACTGCCTGGCAAAATAAAAAATAAAAAAGTCACTGTTTGGATTTAAATAAGAAGATACTTAAGAGCCTATGATTGGATCATTATTGCAGTGATTAATATGTTTCAGCTGGCAACAATTTTTTTTAACCCTAACTGATGCAGTGTGTAGCTTCTCATTTCTTAAACAACCATGTAGGAAGATGTATCCAGTGGTCGTGGAAAAGATGTTAATGTTTCAGAAGGGGCAAATTATTGGCCTGCATCAAGCAAAGAAAACAACTGAGGAGATTGCTGAAATCACTGGAATTGGGTTAAGAACTGTTCAACTCATTATTAAAACCTGGAAGGATAGTGGTGAACCGTCAGCTTCATGAAAGAAAAAAATCTTGAATGATCGTGATCGGAGATCACTCAAATGCTTGGTGAAGTCACATCCTAAAAAAATCGTCAGTAGAACTCACGGCTATGTTTAATAGTGAAAGTAAGAGCATATCCACATGCACAATGTGACGAGAACTTACAGGATTGGGACTAAACAGCTGTGTGGCCACAAGAAACCCACTTGATAGTGTGGCTAATCGAAAAAAAAAAAATACTTCAATATGCTAGGGAGCATACAAATTGGACTGTGGAGCAACGGAAAAAGGTCATGATGTCTGATGAGTCCAGATTTACCCTGTCCCAAAGCGATGGGCACATCAGGGTAAGAAGGGAAGCGCATGAAGCGATGCACCCGTCATGCATAGTGCCCACTGTACAAGCCTCTGGAGGCACTGTTATGATCTGGGGTTGCTTCAATTGGTCAGGTCTAGGCTCAGCAATGTTATGCGGCCACGATACATCGGGCTTAAATTGTGAAAGAGTGGTTCAGGGACCGTGAGGAATCATTTTCACACATGATTTGGCCACCAAAGAGTCCTGACCTTAACCCCATTGAAAGTCTTTGGGATGTGCTGGTGAAGACTTTACGGACTGGTTCGACTCTCCCGTTATCAATACAAGATGTCGGCCAAAAATGAATGCAATTCTGGGTAGAAATAAATGTTGTGACATTGCATAAGCTTGTCAAAACAACGCCATGACAAATGTGTGCCGTAATCAAAGCTAAAGGCGGTCCAATGAAATTTTTGGCCAGGCAGTATATGTTCTAGTATACACTAATTGAAAAGACAAAAGGGCAGGGCAGCATCCCTTGCTGAGAAAACAAGCTTAAACCAGCATAAGCTGGTTTGCTGGTCTTAGCAGTTCTCCCAGCCCAGTCAGACTGGTCTGTTGGGTGGTTTTAGGACACTTTTCAGGTGTTCAGACTGAGAGACCAGAAAACCAGCTGGTGTTTAATTCAGAAGGGTGGTAACTTCATGAAGGTGCAGTCCACCAAATCTCTCGTCATGTGAGAGTCTAAGTCACGTGTCGGACACTACTGCCCCAATGCTGAGCAAAAACACAATCTAAAACAGTTTCACCTGTCAGCCAGCCATACACAATCCTTCTTGCTTGACTGAAACGTGACTAAGCTTTGGCAGCAGGGAATTTTGACAACTCGTAATGTGTTGAGTGAGATAAGGAGCAGAAATCCAATTATTTTGCTTTCCCAAGCATTGGTCAAGACACCCTCTCTCTCCTCCATCAGAAGGGTGTAGGATTTATAGGTCATATATAGCACAACCAAAGTGTGAATGTCAGCACATAGCAGGGGAGATACGCTAACTCCATTGTACACTTCCTGCGTGTCACTTACTGAATGATGGCTGGAGAGAAGAGGGCATGAATAAGAGATGGGTGGTGCTATCACTGTCATCAACCAATCACAAAAATTGCTGAGACAGATTTTGTGCAATGATGTGGAGGTCTCTCAAAGTTCAGTGGTATCTAACAAGCTCAGTGCTTTCCCATCAGTACGCAGCCATTGAAGGTTATATGGTTGACGTAACACCAAGCATCATCGGGAGGCCTAGAGGAAATAAAATGGAAAGTTTGTCTCATCTCACAAATGAGAGAGAGAGTATATTGTGCAGGTAACAGAGCTCAGTATACTACAAGTCTACTAAAGTGACTAGGTTTGTTGGTGATTTTGGTGCTGAGTTAAAGTGGACAAAGTCAATCTAACATAAATACAACTTTGATGTCAATAGATTGTGGCCACCAGAAAACATATGTACAAATATGAAATTTTCACACACACACACACACACACACACACACATAAATATACCATGGTATTAACAAGTCTTTAGGACATGCTCCATCATAATTCCAATGCTTTGGACATGCTCCACTGTAAAATAGGGCTGCAACTAAATTATTATATTATTCAGTGATCATTGCAACGATTAATCTTTAGCTCTGAACCGATTATTCAGCTTGTGCCCAGACTTAAAAGGTTGTATTAAATGTGCTTACTAACAATAAAGAGGACAAAATCATCTTTTAAAAATACATTTAAATGACATTCACTGAATTAAATGGATTTTTTTAATTTATTTTTTTATTAAGTTTAAGTAAAGAAATTCACTGCAGAAAATCCTATTGTTATCAAGTGTTGTTGTCTTGTTTTCCATTTAAAATTGTCTAAAAATACTTAAAACAAGATACATTTACTTGAGAAGCAACATATAAGATATTTAGACTTGCTTTAAGAGAATGTATCTTAAATTTAAGTGTCCTAATATATATATATATATATATATATATATATATATATATATATATATATATATATACACACACACACACACACACACACACACACACAGTTGTGCTCAAAAGTTTGCATACCCTTGGAGAATTGCTAATATACGTACCATTTTTAAAGAAAACATGAGTGAGCTGGCAAAACACATTTCTTTTATTTCTTATGGGATTCATATTCAACTGTAGGTTATAACAGAATGGCAAAATCATAAAACAAAACATGGCAACAAAAAAAAAAATGAAATGACCCCTGTTCAAAAGTCTGCATACCCTTAGTTCTTAATACTGTGTATTGCCCCCTTTAGCATCAATGACAGTGTGCAGTCTTTTGTAATAGTTCAATACTGCAAATTCTTGCAGGTGGTATAGCTGCCCATTCGTCTTGGCAAAATGCCTCCAGGTCATGCAAAGTCTTTGGTCGTCTTGCATGAACCGCACGTTTGAGATCTCCCCAGAGTGGCTCGATGATATTAAGGTCAGGAGACTGTGATGGCCACTCCAGAACCTTCAACTTTTACTGCTGTAACCACTGGAGGGTCAACTTGGCCTTGTGCTTAGGGTCATTGTCATGCTGGAAAGTCCAACAGCGTTCCATGCGCAGCTTTCATGCAGAAGAATGCAAATTCTCTGCCAGTATTTTCTGATAACATGCTGCATTCATCTTGCCATCAATTTTCACAAGATTCCCTGTGCCTTTAGAGCTCACACACCCCCAAAACATCGGTGAGCCACCACCATGCTTCACAGTGGGGATGGTATTCTTTTCGCTATAGGCCTTGTTGACCCCTCTCCAAACATAGCGCTTTTTCTTGTGACCATAAAGCTCTATTTTGGTCTCATCACTCCAATTTACAGTGTGCCAGAAGCTGTGAGGTGTGTCAAGGTGTTGTCAGGCATATTGTAACTGTTTTTTCTTTGTGGCATTGGCGCAGTAAAGGCTTCTTTCTGGCAATTCGACCATGCAGCTAATTTTTGTTCATGTATTGTCGTATTGTGCTCCTTGAAACAACCACACCGTCTTTTTCCAGAGCAGCCTGTATTTCTCCTGAGGTTACCTATGCTGAAATATTTCTTGGTCTACCTGACCTTGGCTTGGTATAAAGAGATCCCCAAATTTTCCACTTCTTAATAAGTGATTGAACAGTACTGACTGGCATTTTCAAGGCATTGGATATCTTTTTATATCCTTTTCCATCTTTATAAAGTTCCAGTACCTTGTTACGCAGGTCTTTTGACAGTTCTTTTCTGCTCCCCATGGCTCAGTATCTAGCCTGCTCAGTGCATCCACGTGAGAGCTAACAAACTCATTGACTATTTATACACAGACACTAATTGCAATTTAAAAAGCCACAGGTGTGGGAAATTAACCTTTAATTGCCACTTAAACCTGTGTGTGTCACCTTGTGTGTCTGTAACAAGGCCAAACATTCAAGGGTATGTACACTTTTGATCAGGGCCATTTGGGTGATTTCTGTTATCATTATGATTGAAAAAGGAGCCAAACAACTATGTGATAATAAATGGCTTCATATGATCACTATCCTTAAATTTTTGCACGATCAGTCATATTTTCAAAATTTCTGCCAGAGTATGCAAACTTTTGAGCACAACTGTATATATATCAATCAGTAAATGACAATGCTTTCATAAAGATTTTGTTTTAGTTTTTGTTAACAATAATAATAATAATAATAATAATAATAATGTGTTGTATAATTGTATACCACCAACAAAACGATCACAAATATATTGTGAATATTCTATATATCACCAGCTCTACATGAGGCAGAAGAAAAAAAAAAGAGAAACGGCATACAATTCAGAGGAGATTAGAGGGGCTTCAGCCCACCCTCCCTAGCTATCAGAAGCGAGGAGAGGTAATGAGCCAATCACAGCGACCCGCGACTTCTCATAACCGTCAGGTCAGATGAGACACTAGAGTGTCTATTCAAAAAGGCAGTGGGGAAATCATTGACTCTCCCTCTCTGTCTCTCTCTCTTCCCCCGCTCTTTCAATCACTCACTCTGTCTGGGAGACCACCGATTAAACACTGGTGAAGTGGCAAATGAGGGAGGCTGCATTGTCTCGCCACTGTGCATGGAATTGTATTTCTATCAGATCGCTCAGCTGGAGCTTGGCAGTGTGTTTGCTAACCATCTGTGTGTGAGTATCAATGTACAGTATATGTATATGTGAGTGCAAAAGTACACAAAAAAGGTTGGTTTAGATTATTTTCCCCACCCACATAGCCTCTGTGACATCAACTGAGAAGGAAAGTCATTTCAGAGGAGGAGCAAGTTACATTTCGATGAAAGATTAGATTTTGAAATATGTGCTCTGATGAATCGTGCACAACTAAATCATGAACATGTATTAAGGGAAACAATAGGGTCAGCACACCAACACAGCTGTGTGAAATCGAGAGAATTGTGTGTTCCAGGATCTGGCTGCGTGAGCAGACGGAGTAATATTTAGCACCTGATTAGCGCCAACAGAAGACATAGTGCACTGGCCATCTGCTTTACATGTGTTACTCTGTTTCATGCCAAGGACAGAGGTTTAGTATACTTGCTGTTGCTTACACCACTGTCCGCAGGCACAAATCCTAATCACCCGCCCACTACAGCTGTGAACACACCCAACCCATCCAACACACAATTAAATTAACATAATGAGATCAGCTTTTGTGCTTATTAGAATTATGTTTCACAATGGAAAATGAGGAAATTGGTGGAATTTAAACTCTGATTGATCTGGGACTGGTTGGGCGAAAGTTAGAGGTCGTTTGAGGTTATTACAGGGCAGATTCTAAAACTATACAAACATCAAGTAAAGAATATTCTGTACATAAGCCAGAGGTGTGTATATACAGTATACATATATATATATATATTATTGGTAAATAATAAACAAATGATAACAAATGCTGAAATATTAAATGCAATGGACCAACATTTCCTGAGTAATCCAATAATTTGTAAATGGGAGTCAAAATGTCAATTTTCGTCTATGATTTTGGAGCAAAACTACAAGTAAAAAAAATTTATCTACGTTCTCTACTTCTGTGACTTCCCTATGTAATTTGGGGGCTCATCAATTCATGATCGCCTCAACAGCTCAAAAACATCAACACCTACTTTTACATCAACGCATCCTTGGCCCCGCCCACTGGTGCTTCAGTTCGTAAACTGAGAGAGAAGGACAAGCAAGGCCTACTCTGGCCTAACTATTCCTGAACACCAAAGGGGACCCATCTGGACTATTTTCAATTATTTTTGTATTTAAACATGCACAGACAGATGTCTTTGACTGTTTGATACATATCTCAGGCCACTTTTAAAAGACACGATGTCAAGCTACAACTCTAAAAATGAGAATCCATTCTCTGCCATCTGCGCTATTTTTAATTGTTGGTGTAAGAAAACATACGCTGGATGGACATCTTTGACTTAGATGTGTTTCCGGCAATGTACATTTCAGTGTGGAATGATACTGGAAACTGGATGTGTGTTCGTCTAGCTTACACTGTGCTTTGGACTATGTATGTGCATCATGTCAATGTGTCTTCAGCGTATTTTAGCGTGGATTGAATGTTTTTCAACTATCAGTGTGAATTGCTTGTAAACCAGTTATAAAACTATTCAAGCTTTGCAAAGGAACTGTTATTGAAGGATGGGACAGTTAAAAGACTGTTTTAAAGCAAATAAACATTACTAACATTATCAGTAGACTTTAGGGAAGATAATAAAACTATAAAAAAGAGCATTTCATGACTTCTTTAACAACACAAAGGTCTGAAGTTCAAATAATGTTGAAACTAGAAATGTCACTCAAATTATGACAATGAAAAGGGAAATTATATTTTTGATGCAAGATACCTTATAACATTATTATAACATTATAGGGGGACTTTTGGGAAAATAATAAAATGTTAAAACTAAAACGTGTAGGATATGGAACTTTTAACTGTAGATGTCCGCATAAGCATGCACTTATGACCAATATTACAAGAACAGGGTTGACAAGGATTAGCTGTGATTTGGGTCTTTTTAATTTAATAAAAAAAAAAAAAAAATCAGAAACAATATTGTTGTTAAACTTCAAGGTCGACATCCGCACTACTTCATGATAGGAGATGAGATGCCACATGGCATACAATAATGTAACTCCAAGAACACCCTTGTTTATAAATACTTTACGTATCCTCTTTGCTGTCAAAATCTCTTTGTGGCACACAGTTAGCTCACAACCTCAGCGAAAACACTCATGTACACCTCAGCCTCACATTTACTGTATACCACTCTACCAGGAAAAACCCATTTGCTGGATTTATTGTAAAAGTCTTTTGGTGTAATATCTCCACGGCAGCAGGTTAATGGAGGAATAAATAAATGTTAGGTTGTGTCACTCTGCATTAGCACCTGATTGGGACAGTGTCTTCGTGGGTGTATTTTCTTTAACTCCAACTCCTGAAAAGCTAAAAAAAAGACCTTAACGGTAATGACTGCGTGTACTCTGTATGCTTTTCTCTTACTGTTAATTAGTGTTGTTTGCCAAGGGAAGCATCACTAACACAATTTCTCAGACTTAAATACAGCCAAATTATACATGGGTTCCTTACTTAATACTGAATGGTCGACTAATAGCTCAAACAACGGACCGACTAGACGATAATCAAAATTGGTAGTTTCTCACAACCCTGCCTTTTACCTGCAAATTCTGTATTACAGAGTGAAACAATAGTCATGTCAGACACAACTATTCTTCAGTAAGCATGTCTTCCTTTAAAAAAAAAAAAAAGAGTGTTAACAATATATCATAACATTAAATCGTAATATTTACAGAATTGCAATACTTTAAAAAATTGCAATACATATCAAATCGGCAGATAAATATCGTTGTAATATCTAATTGGGTGGTCTGTGGCAATTCTCACATGTTGTTCAGAAAATGTAAAAATCTAGTTATGGGTGATTCTTCCTTTAAGGATGTTTTTGATTGCTTGAAATCTTGAAAAACTGAAACTTATTGAAATGATGTTTCATCTGTTAAAGAGCACCTATTATGGTTTTTAAATGTGCCTAATTTTGTTTTAAAGGTCTCATACAATAGATTTACATGCATCCAAGGTCAAAAAACACATAATTTAAATTGCAGCATTACCTTTTTTAGCATTGATCCGTTCTAAAGGATTCATTCTAAACTCCTCCTTTCAGAGAGATTACTCTGCTCTGATTGGTCAGATGTCCCAGTCTGTTGTGATTGGTCTACCACTTAGTGTAGTGTTTGAAGGTGGGTCAAAGCTGTTCGCAAGCAGCCAATGAAGACCAGAGGCGGGTTTTTTGTTACCAAATTACGTAGGTTAGTACAGGAAGTAAGTCTGGAATTACTAACGACTCGTTTCAGGTGTTCAGAATCGGTTCTTTCTTTTGGGTGTCAATAACAATAACAATAATTTTTGAAACTTTGCAGACTTTTTTACATTCACAAACAGCTATATAACACACTACATGAAAGATAATATTTGAAAAACCATAATAGGTGCTCTTTAAACAATTTATCACATGTCCTGGAATAAAGATGGATCATGGCCTTTATCAACCTTTGATTTGGTATGTTTGTGTGACGATAATGACTTTTTTTTTACTTTTTGAGAAAAAGCTGAACCTTTGAGTTTGATAACATTACAAATTAGTTAACCTCGTGCGATTCCGCATCCACATTCGTGGACGTTGTATTTTGGCTTCGCTATACACAATGCATAATTGAAATTGATTTAAACTTACTGAATACTGTTCACAACACTCTAAACTGTCATTTAAGTGTTAAACTTCTGCCACACCGAGTCACGTGACACAACAAAATGATGTAGATTTCCGTAAGTCGCTTCTACGGGTGCAGAGCCAACAAAAATGCCTCTGTTAAGAAACATCTGTTTGGCTGTAAAGAGTAGCATCTCTAGTTTCGTTTGATATGCAGCTTTAAAAAATCCATTTTTCGCACGTCAGTGCGCTGATAAACATGATGTCCACATATGTGGATTTTGGGACATTATTCCCTCAAAAGTTGAAAAAAAACATGTTAGTTATTTTGAACACATCTGTGGTTCATTTCACTTCATTTTAATATAAATTGTTTTATATTTCATTTGTTATCGCTGTACAATACAGTTCTATTCATTAACATTAGTAAATGCATTCCTATATTTACTGTTCATTTTCACATTGAGAATCAATAGGTTCATCCAAAAGCTGGAAAATGTTGCTTTCAGAGGCTTTATATGGAATTAGGATGAAAATAAGGTGCATTTTGAGCTGTTCTGAGATCAGTGCTGAGACTTCCTAAATAGGGAGCAAGGGAGCATCCTATAGCTCTCTATGCAGCTAAGTGCATTCACTCCCAAATTCTGACCAAAAGTTCAGTTTCAGGCTGCAGATGATGTTTGGTCACTCAACATGTTTGGCAGACATGAGACAATGGTAATCAATACATAGATTCAGAATTTATAATATAACATTTTATTTTAACGTGGTTGGCAGTGATTGGATGATCTGGCCATTACTTTGAATCAGAATTAATTATGCAAATTTCTGATGTAATGTCTGTAACATCTCAAAAACATGAATAACCAACACTCCTGGAAACAAACAATTTGATAAAAAATAAATAAAAAATAAAAAACTGACTTTCAATAGCTTGGTATTATTTAAAATTTCACAACTTAGTCCTGCTGTCCACATATGTTGACATACATTTTTAGGATGACTATATGCTCTAGATTTTATTTATTTATTTGCTTGTTTATTAGGTGCTACTAGATACAAATCAAAAAGGGAAATGGAAAATGCACACAGCAGTCACGCTCGGGTCTCAGGAGGTTAATATTAGTCAATTCACTTTCTGAATCTAAATTCTCAAATACTAATTTGGTATTGACACCTAATTAAATTACTCTCAGATCATGTTGTACAAATCTTTAAAAACAAATCTGACTTTAAAACTGCCACTCTGCTGCAGAGATGTGTCCAAAATGCTTGACGTGATGGTAATAAATGCAATTCTTTGTTATAAAAAGAAGTACAAATTGCACCCAAAAATAACAAATGCAAATATATGAACTAAATTATACTAAAACCGCCAAGTAGAATTGATTGATCCTTGATCTGAACTCTCTTTATAACTCTGGGTTGGGGACATGCCCGATATAATTCTGAAACATTTTCACCTTTCAGGACTCTTCCTAAAAATTAGGAACAAGCAAAAAAAAAAAAAAAAGAAAAAAAAAACTTATTATAAGTTTCTAATATTAATAATATTAAATTTAATATTAGGATTAAAATCCTAATTTAAGAATCATCCACATGAATTTATGATGATCATTTGTAGAAATGCTACGTAAAATCAAATAAAGTCGTGTGTGACTGAACTATTGCAATGGCACATCCAGAATGATGTCAGCTGTGATAAATATAAATCAAAGCCTGACTGTATGATAGATGTTCTAGGTGACCTGACCGCTCTCCAGAGATCAACTCTCTTTCTCTGTCCATCACTCTATCATGGATGGTTGTGATGGCATGGCCAGTCAGGACAAGATGAGGCAGATAACGGCACCATGCCGCGGGCTGCTTCATCTGAAGGTGCTGGGGAGAATGAAATTGGTATCCAACTATAGCTTCTGTCGCTAGACATTCAGCAGAACTATAAAGTTAGCCAAGAGCTACAACTTCTATGAAGCTTGGATTGGACAAGCAGATGCAGTAATGCCCTTAACAATCAACTAAAATAGATTTGCACTTCCAGAAGGAAATAGCAGTGTTTGAAAGGCACCAAAAGAATAGGTTAGTTTAGGTTTTTAGCTTTGGTTCTGTGTAAATGAAATGCTGCATCGTTATCATGACATTCAGGACGCTTCTCATCAGAAATGTGAAAAATGAAAAAAAATAAAAAAATAATAATAATATCTGAAATGTGGAAAATAGTAATGATAAAGGAAGAGTAGATGTGACCAAATGTTTGACTGGTAGTGTATGCTAAACATTTCAAGCTGAATTAATTTCAGAAGTTTAATACTAAGGGTTAGTGACACAAGCTCTGACCAGGTGTAGTGTTGAATATCAATACAGTGCTGCCTTGCAAGCATTGTAATAAACAGACAAGTATCACTGGACTCAATGTAATAACCACCTCACTGCCATGCGGCACTGCTAACAGTAGCTGCACCTGTGAGTCAGCTAGACATTGGCAGTGTTGTCTAGCAGATGAACAGTTACTGCATGTGACAATGTTCGTTTATAATCTAAATCGAGTCCACACACTCAATCCCATCACCTCTGAGACTCGACTCCACACATCATGCTGAATTATCAGATCTTTTATTCCATCTGGTGGACACACTTAGCCTCAGATAAACTGCATCTCTTCCTTGTTTACTGTTCCTCTCAGTGTCAATCTCACCCACCATCCAACAATGATACATTCTCACTCTCGAACCCTCGCTTTTTTCCTTCTGTCTAACACATCTCTCACTACTAAGGGTTCCCCCCATCTTCCATTGGTTATACAATCAGATAGTCCTGCCCCAAATTTACACCCTTGGTCTAACCAATGTTGCTGTGTCAGGCTGGACAGGCTGCTCAAACAAACTGTGTTCTGAAAGTAACACTTTTAGGTGAAACTAACCTACAAATCACTTTCTCATAGTTGACTTTACATATTAAGTTTGAATATGAAAAAGATCACCACACAACAGCTTTAAATCTACATCCTGTTTGCTGCTTTAATTCAAATTAAGTAATGAATGTTGCACAATCCATGTCTCATGCATTCTGCTCTTGTTTTCTCTACTCTCTTTATGTTGCAATAACCATCTGCATGTACTTCCATCACCTTCTTTTCTCTTCTCTCTCTTTCTGATTTAGAGATGTCATATATTCACGCCTGTCATTATCACATGTGCAGTAATCCCGCCATGTCCCGTCTCTTTTGTTGGACTTGGAATGAGCGGGCCGCTGGGCCCACACTGGTCCAGATGGGGCGCGGTTGTCTTTTTTCTTTTTCTGTCGGCTGTTCCGTACCACGGCGCCCACCACATCTGTTATGCATCTTCTCACTAATTTGTTTGTCAGTACATATTGAAGGCACGATCTGTCATTCTGCCATGCTTTGGTTGCACCGTGATTTCTGTAGACATGGCTAGTCATAAGTTTCAGACGGCACTCGCCAGGGACTCGCTCAGGGCGGAGAAAATGAAGGGGAAAAAGCATGTAGAAAACAAAAATGAGAAGTAATACTTCATAAAGGAGCCTATCACATGCAGTTCCCCAGGGTGAAAAACTGTGTTAAAGGGATAGTTCACCACAAAATTAACATTCTCTCATCATTTCCTCACCCTCATGCCATCCCAGATGTGTATGACTTTATTCTTGTACTGAACACAAACAAAGATTTTTAGAAGAATATTTCAGCTCTGTAGGTCCATACAATGCAAGTGAATGGTGACCAGAACTCCAAAAGCTCCAAAAAGGAGATAAAGTCAGCATAAAAGTAATCCATAAGACTCCAGTGGTCTTCTGAAACAATCCAATTAGTTTTGGGTGAGAACAGACCAAAATGTAACTACTTTTTCACTTTACATCTTACGCCATGGCAGTCTCTAGGCACGATCATTATTTCTAGCTCGATTACACTTACTGCCGTTTGACACATGCGCAGAGCATTAGATGGCGCTAAACCAAGTGTAATCGAGCTTGAAATGATGATTGCCAAGTTAACAGCTGTAGTTTATAGTGAAAAATGAGTTATATTTTGGTCTGTTTTCACCCAAAACCAAATGGATCGCTTCAGAAGACATGGATTAAACCACTGGAGTCTGATGAATTGCTTTTATGAAACTCTAGTGTGTCAAGCTACAAGCTACTTGTTATTTAAAATAGTTAAGCTACAGACAAGCTACCCTTCTAAAAGTAGTTAGCTACACTACTATGGAGGACTAGGAGTGACACTTAAAAATTAAATGAAGAAATTAATGGTCAATTTAATAATTCAAACATAAAAATGTAAATACATCACTTTTTTAAATAGACAAAATAATAGACATAGTTATAACTGTTTAATTAATGTTTTATGTGTACTTTAATTCATTAGTCATGCTTATTTTATTGTTATATTTAACTTCATTTTAAAACATTAATTAAACAGATATAAATATGTCTATTTATTTATTTGTTTAATTTTAATATTTGTTATATTTAACTACATTTTAAAACATGAATAAAAAAAAAAACAGTTGTAAATAACTCTATTAATGTACATTTAAAAAAAGTGATTTATTTGCATTTTTACGTTAATTTAATAAATTAATCATTGATTTTTTAATTTAGTTTTTAAGTGTCCTAGTCCTCCACTCACTACAAGCTACTAACAAAATGTGGCTAACTGCATTGAAGCTATTTAAAGGGGCAATATCCTTTTTAATACGAACATATGACATATATTATATTTTTTAAAATACATACATATTCAACATGTGTAAACAGATTATACTATATCATTTATTTTTGCAATTAGAGCAATGTTTATCTGACACAAACAATAAAGCCCTCAGTTATCTCAATCTAAAGATAATTTACACTAATACAACTTGAAAACACCCATTTTATATAACTAATACTGTATGAAAAAATATAGCATTTAAAGAAGAAGTGCTTGATACTGGTAATGCTACACTATTTAACTACTATTAGACTATTTGAGATGAGCTACTGTCAAACAACTAAAAAAAAATATAGTTCAGTAAGTAGTGCAACTTATTTTAGTTAGCTACCCTCCAAAAGACATGTAGGGTTTAGTTTCTTCCCTTAGCTTCATCTGTATAGAACAAGAGTGAATGCTGCAGTGATATTAGAGACCATTTAAAAATGAGCCGGTTCATGCTCTAATCAGATTACTTTCATAATGGCTACTATTAATATGCTAAAAGAAGACTTCTGACCTCTTTTAAGCCTTTTTTTAGCCATTAATGGACACAGAATGCATAAAAACTGCAGTATTGCTTCACATCGGATGACAAAAAAATGTATGTGTATGTGTGTATGTGGGCAAAGATAAAGCCTTTAAATGGCCCTTTACCGCTTCTCTCCACCCCTGTTCATGTTCTCCACTGCTTTCCCAAATCCCAGAGCAAAAATTGCGATAAATGCAAACTGACAGTTCATAATATCCCATTTCCAATCGCATGCAGTGCACTAAGTGTGTTTCTGAGTCAATTAAAGAAGTGTTTGATGTTGATACATTGAGACTTTCAAATTATGGGGCGGCCCATATTTGCAGGAGGATGTGGCTGCCTGCACACGACACTGTTAAAAACGAGAGAGGCGCTGGGGAACTTGAGACGCTATAAAAATCAATAGCAAGTTGTTTCAAAACACCTTTTTACATTTCATTAATTAAACATCTTTTGATGTTTTGACATAGTGCAATTTATTAAAATACTTTCCCACTATCCCAGTTTAATGTGCAGAGACAACTAAGTAAGCTATTCGTAGGTTGATAACCCTGAAAAAACAAAAAAACAAAACAAAAAAGCACTGTGGTGCTAACAAATCTTTGCTGTTTGAGCATCCCTATCAGCCACACACAGAAACATTAGCTCAACCAATGGCATGAGTTTGGGACGGGACTATCTGTTTGTCTCATCTATGGCAGATCGAGGATTGTGTCATACATAAAAACACCTTTTACCCATAGTAAAATCACTGTAATGAGCATCATTTAGTGACTCAATTCTTTAATATTTTTAAAGACATTTCGTTTAATGACACTAGTGGTGAAATCACACACTTTGCCTTTATAAAATTACCTCAAACTGTAAGACAACAAAATGTGCTGTGGTGCTAACTATGGGCGTACAACAACACGTGACAAACCTTTTCAATGTGCTTGTACAAATAATTTAAGATAAACTGCATGCTTCTGAAAAGACCAGGTAAATCAGCAGTTAATGTGGATGTGAAATTGCAAAAATAGGGTTCCCTTTCCTATACAAAAAACGAAACAAAACACTGCATTCATTAACGACCTGAAACATTACTCACAAAATTGATGTGATTTGACTGGACTACTCTGGCTGCAACACAATTAAGGAAAATATGTTCAGTAAATATATAATAAATTTCAATCTCATTCGCATTTTTGCATATGCAAATTTGACGTCATGTTCAGCTATGAGACGTGCGAAATTTGAAAGAGCATGGAGGGGGGGTAGATGGGGGGGGGGTGTTTGGTAGATGTTCAGTGAATAACAACTAAAAGTTTGGTCTGTTTCTCACACAAAGAAACAAAAGACTTCAGAAGACTTGGAATATAGTACATGGGGTCTATTTTTTATTTATTTTTTTAGTGCTTTTTTCCTCCTTTTCTGACACTTTTTGGTCACTAAATGCTTTCAATCTATGACAAAGAGCAGCATGAACATTCTTCAAAGTTCCACAGAAAGAAAGAAAGTAATACAGGTTTGGAACGACATGAGGGTGAGTAAAAGATGACATAATTTTTTATCTTTTAACCCTTTAAGCCCTGAAGTTGTTTTTAAAGATTTCTTGTTATAGTGACGTTTTTCACTTGGTGTAAATAATGTGGCATCAAATAACTACTTTCATTTTGTTCCCAATCATGTCATCTGTAATCGAGTACAATTTTGTGTTGATACGACAAAGCAATCATAATTTATAACATTACAAAAATAATTTATCTTAGTGTCCAAATGCCTCTCCAAACAAATAAAACATAATCATTTTACATAAGAACTAATTACACATACAAATACAGCAATGACTAAAGGTATGCTCTCATTGGCTTCCTGTAAATTATAGAATTGATTTTAAAATTGCTGTCTATGTGTACAAGGCTTTATCTGGTGTCGCACCGAAGTACATCAGTGACCTTTTGATTCCTTACTCTCCCCAAAGAGCACTTAGGTCATGTAATCAATTTCTCTTATCTGTCCCTTGTTGTCGCTGTAAAAGTAAGGGTGGTCGGGCCTTCTCTGCTGCAGCTCCCAAACTTTGGAACAGCCTGCCCTTTCACGTGAGGTCTGCTCTTTCACTAGCTAGTTTTAAATCTGTTCTTAAATCTTATCTGTATTCTCTGTCTTTGATAATTCTTAGCTTAAGTGTTTTAAGTTTTAATTATACAGACTGTATTCTGTTTATTGCGCTGTATATTTTGTATGCCGCATGTTGTTTATTAATGTTGTCACTTGCATATTTGCTCCTGGATTTTTTCTTTTATATATATTACATTTTACTATATAGCACTTTGGTGCAACTCTGTTGCTTTTACATGTGCTCTTGAAATAAATTTTGACTTGACTTGACTCTCTCGAAAGCATGCATGCATGAGTAATGAGATCTCATTCAGTTCAATTCTGTGTCATTTGAGTCATCATTGAGTCTCTGTCATGTCCTTGGCGCCATCTCCTGGTGGCCATATGTAATTAGAGCGATCCTCTCTGCCCATATTTGGATGACTTTCACCTCTGATTGCTGAGATCTGAATCCTGATATAATTAGTTTAGCGTATCATGATGTTGGACAACGTACTACATAATTTATGTTCTGTTTATTTTTCGGTATAAGTGAAAACACATCTTATAAGCAAAAACTGTTTACATGTAACATGAAAGTCAAAGACATACACTTAGCTATTACTCACTATTTTTTTAAACAAATAGGCTGGTTGTATTCTACTCTTTGAGAGCTTTCCAATGACATATGACACATGGTTATTTGATCAGTTTGATGTTTTTACAGATTACAATAATACGTACATTGCAAAATTATAACTAAGTTATAAAAACGGAACACTTCTGATTTGTCTGCAAACTTCAAAGCACTTGTTCAGTTTTCATCATAATGCCTACTTGTATTGTAAAGTAGAGCTTCTAAGCTTTAAAACTATACCTATTTTGTGCTGGTCAAGACTGTAGTTATTTATATTTTGATAATATTTTTTTTTTTTTTCTGGGCGGGCCTGACTTTTCATCATACCAGTCAAACCTGTACTTTCAAAATTATCTTAGTATCAGCTCACTCATAATTTCTCGGAGAATTTGTATATTTACAAATTGGACACATCCGAAAATTATGCTTCTCTGATTAGTGAGTTGTTAACTCTACAACCAAATGAATGAATGAGTTGTTAACCTGAGAATCAGACCAATTTAGTCTGGTTTGTGAATGAATCAGTTAGATCGGTTTTGTGAACCAGCTCAACCAATTCATGGAAAAATTAGTTTGCAGTTCCAACACTGCTAAAATGTACACACAGATTTCTGCTAAATTACCATAGTATCACGTGAGAGCATAGTTCAGGCTGTTTACTTTAATATAGAGACAAATTCAACTAATCAAACAAATGATAAATCAAGCAAAAATTACAGGAATAAACATATTTAGCCACATGCTCACAAAGTCTCTTGAATAATATAACTGCGGCAGTTTCACATAGTGGGGCTCTTAAAAGGCTTTTGCTGTTCCTTCTTCTACTAACAATTTTTCAAGATTACTGATGCAATTTTTTTTTTTTTTTTTTTTTTTTCATATTTCTGTCTCATGACTCTAAGGCTTTGTTTAAAATACCATACTACTCTTAGTATTTCTGCAGTATGTTCTATGGATACTGTACACAGTATGTGAATTTATGCATGGAATACCCTGATGACATTTGCTAAAATGTGCAGTATACAACACATCGTACACAATACCATATCTCACAATGCTTTGCACTTGACTTGATGAATGAATCACAATTTTTTAAATTTCTTTCCAAACTCATTTAATTGGAAAGCCAAAAGTTAAGACATTTTTTGCACAAAATTGGATAAGAAATGCAAAACAACTGATTTTATTGACAAGATGATAACTGGATGACACTCGCTGAATTAAACATGCTGCATGCTGAAGACATGACAACAATGTAGCACGCCACTGTCTGAAACATTTATTGCTGCATAATGCGTTGTTGCACATTCTATTTTGGTTTCCATTAAGTACTAAACTATACAATATATTATAGTTTTCCATTCTGAACATAGCCTGTGAAAATCTTTTGGAAGGCTATAAAGTCGACATCTAACAAAATAATCGCCTAATGCTTCATAAATGGTCTTATTCACATTATCTCTAAAATGTACTTAATTTGGGCACTTTAATTTCACCAAATGTATTGTTGTGGAATTTTAAACATGATTAAATGCATCATGACAATCCTTCAAAGACAATATTGTCAAATTATTATTCTACATCATTTAAGTTCTACATCAAAGCTGTGCGGCCCTTATGATGTCATAATGTGTATTTAGAAGTCATCAGCAGTCAAAGCAGAGCAGGGCCATTAGCAGAGAGCCTGAAGATGTGGAAAGGGTCTCATTTGCCACAGCTATTTCACTTTGACTGTGGCTCACCTGACTTATGTTTGCTCTCATCTCCTACTTCTTCCTTTGAAGGCAAAAGAAACAGAGCTATTTTCAGAACCCTAGAAATCATATGGCTACATTAAGATGAGTACAGCCTGAAAAAACAAAAAACCTATAAAGAGCTCTCTATTCCAACATCATGCCGGGAGACGCAGATCAGAAACAGACTCTTGAGGGCACACTTACTTTAGTTTGCCGCAACACGTCGCATTCCAGCAGAGCTTGAAATAGGAATGTACGCGAATACTCCCGATGCTTCTGGACAAGCCACTGTAATTGCTTTCAAAGAGAATGAATCTGAAGGCCACTCACAATCAACAAATTATAGAGAAAATGGGAAAAAAAATGTTCTCTTGATGAAATAAAGCAGGGTTTTTAATGCTTTTTTGGTGCCATTTTGCATTTAGTTGGCTTAAGGATACAAAAACAGACAAGATGCATGCTCTAATTTTCACTGGTGCCTCTTTACATTCTCACATCCAAATCAGCTGATATAAATTCATTATTCCTGCATAGTTCCAAAACAGGATCTGCATAAATGCAGCCAGCATTAAAGTCAAGTGAAATAAAAAATGGACCCTTCTTAATGCATGTTCCTGGTCTTATTGTGCATGATTTATGAGTGTAAGTTGTTCCAAAGAAGAAAAAATTATTTGTAATCTTTCATCAAAAGTTAAGAACTTTCTACGCCTCAGAAACAACTTTCCCTTTCGACTGATGTCTCATAGGCTGTGCAGGCTTTTGTTTAATGTACTGTAAACCAATTGCCAAATAGCTATAGGCATTGTTTTAACAAACGTGTATACAGGTCCGGCTCCAATCTGGTATAGAATGGCCACTCTTCATGATTCAATCAGTTCCTGATGGCTAAAATCAAGTCCCAGCCTACATCTTTTTCTCGTTGAATATCTGGTTTCACTCACATTATTGAAAGTGTAATGGGTTGTGAAAGGACAAAATCACAATTGCCCTATTTACTTTCTTATGGATGTTACAAGGCGCATTGTGAAGAAAACTACCAATAATCTATCTGGTGTGTGTTTCCCAAAAGCATCATTAGCCAACAATGGTTGCAAGTTCCATCGTTAGCAACATAGTTTTCAACGATTTGGTGTTTCTCCAAAACTATGGTTCCGAAGAACATTTGCAAACTACATCATTTTACTTCGCTGAGGCTTCTATATTTTTTTATTCCATATACCACAAATCTTACATTCTGTCAACAATTTGGCCATGTTTACATGCATTTAAGAAAACGGCTTATTTCGGGGTTTTGCAGAAAGCGGTGGTCTGAAACATAACGTAAATGTGAATGCAGCCATTTAAGGGATTAAAGGCTGTTAAGAGAGAGCGCTTTATCACACATGGTTTCTGTCAAAGAACACAGCTTTTATGTGTTTATGTTAACGCATAAATTGCGTAAATTTTTTTGAAGAGTGCACATGTGCGTATTTGCTCAAGTGCGTCAGGGGAACCCTAAAGTTTGATGTAGATGGAAACCCATCTATTGAAGCGTATGTATCTACACAGTGCATGCAGCTTTCCTGTCTTCAGCAGCTTTCTCTTATTAAACGGCTTTCTGGTGTAAGTGTAAATGAGCTTTTATAATTGAACATTCGCAGAAGTTATTACTCCACCCCCTGTGTAACGTCATTTACCACAGCTCTATATTGTTGAACCAACGTGGTTCAAACGATGGATGTGCGACCTAGTTACTACGGTTTCAGGAAACAGTCAAGACTAGCTTCTTAATTTCTCCAACAATGCATTGTACTATAATGGTTAAGCAGTAAGTTATATTGTTTTACATGAAACACACCCAAGATTTGTTAATAAGCTCCATAAAATGGATTGTGAATGGCATTTAGTGTTGAATTTAAATGTTAAGCAGGTGGCAATGGGAGGTTAAGAACAGTACTGTGATAAGTGAACGTCTCCGATGAGTATTTGCTATCCAGCTGAAGTATTACTGACCTCTTTCATGTGGACAATTCTGATGCATATACAAGATAATAATGGGATTTTGAGTGTAAGCTGACCATGGACATTACCAGGCGAGATATTCATATCCAATTAAGTGCTACACAAAAGGCATATGTCCCATGGGTAGTGTAGCTCTGTATCAACTTCAGTTTTCAAGTGCAGAGGACAATTTGTCTCCTATCTCTGTGTCTTTGACCTATATAAATGTAGACAGTCATCTCTTTAACCCTGAAACATTCTGATTTATGGTGGTCCCCATCTCTCCAAAGATGGATTTTGAACTGGGCCAATAGGGCCAATCCCTGGGGCCCTGGGGGACCTCAGGCTTAGAGGCCTGCAGTGGCACAACACTCAGAAATGAGGCACTGCAAATACAAATTTATATAGATAGACAACGAGTGCTTGAATATGTGCTAGCCATGTTATCTCTCCTTGGGATCCTCAACAGCTTCTCAGAGCTACGACATGCCTACAGAGGCCTGTAAACCCAAATCAGAGGCTCTATCAAAAAACAAAAAAACGAATTTACATAACACTATAATAAAACTATCATATATGACAAACAATTATGTATTTTAGCATATCTGCACTTGGCTTCCTTATGGCATTAGTGTATGCATGTGTGTCTGTGTGTGTTTTGGTCATGAATGTTGAGCCTGCTTTGTTATTTAATGATTATTTTAAATATCATTAAGTGTACTGCATGAAAAAAAAAAAAAAAGTGAGTAGAAGTCATTTTCTAAATTGAGACACAAAAATGTGACATGCATGGCATATCAAGATTCGCTTAATATTCCTTCCCATGCATGATGCATATGTGGAGGCAGTGGAGAGGGAGGGGCCTCCAGGAGGCTGGTGCCCCAGGGCCTCGCAGGACCATGATCCATCTCTGCACCTCTCACCTCCTTATGAAAGTATTAACCATAAATAAAGTATTTGTATCACTCCTGCAAGTTTACCACCAACAACCCTACCTTTAACAACCAGAGTTACAAAACTGACTAGTGTTTTTCTAATAAGCTACATTTTCAAAGAGGAAAGGCAATAAAACCTTGCATTAATTTTCCCTTTATTAAGGATTTATAAAGAGATTAACTAATGACTAATAAGTCATTTACAAATCATTGATCTGCAGTGATAACAACATGAATAAAAAGGGTGGCTTTCATGCAATTCTTGCCACATAGTCAGCATTTTAACTTACATGTTATAAATGCTTAACAAATATACTTATTGATACTTACATTAAACAAAAATATAAAATGCTCTTATTCATAATTTGTCACAATGCAGCAAAAATAGATTATTATAGTGATATTAAAAAGAGGGATTAAGTAATTTTGCTATACTGAACGCTTTGTTTTTATATTAATTACTGTTGTGTCTTGACTTGTGTTTGCTACACTGAGTGCTGTCCTAACCTAGTCCTACTTACTTAAAGTCCTCTGTAAAAAAAACACTTCATGCTCATTCATATACTGAACACATAGTATTATAATGTTGGAAACTCCTTAATAAATTCTTCATATGGGTCCACTTTACATTAAGGTACATTTTAATTTATAAATGTTATAAATGTTGAATAAGTGTTATTAAGCATTTACAACATGTATGGTAAAATGGCTCACTATTTAACAGGCATTGCATCAAAGTCACCCTTTTTATGCATGTCACTATAATTGAATATTAATTATTTATAATGCATTTGTAAATGACTTATTAGTAATTTATTAACCTCTTTATAATCCCTTAACAAAAGGAACATTAATGTAGCTAACGAAGGCTGGTACCTCTGACACATGTACATTTTCATTAACTTCCAGAACTTTTTTCTGTAATATAACTTTGAATGAAAAGACATTGACTTTGTTCCAGAATCTATAGCTGCCTAGCTAAACAACAACATTTTTAAGGTGGCAAAATAAATTTGATTATAATTATAATAACTAATAATTCATTTGATACCACAAATGATAAATTAAAAATAGTTTTGATTAAAATCTACTTAAAATTATGCCATTTCTCCCAATATTTTTGTGTGCTATATATTTTTATTTTGAGTTTTGAGTCATTAGCTTAGCAGTACGCCAATGTGAAAGTAATGCAATCAACTGTGAGCTTTAGTCACATATCCCATGCAATTCTCAAGAGAGCGTTATTTGCTGATACCCCACTGAGGTGAGCTTCACAGCGGACTACTACCATACAGTCCATGCGGCATAACATCACCAAATGTGGTCTTGGAGAAGGATCGCAAAGACTAAGGCTAGCATTTTGGGACAGGGTCCACAAATACAGTAATAATTAAATCAAACTGGAGCATCTTTTGGAAAAACTATGGGATAAATCAAACTGTCGACACACAGCAAATAATGCAAACTGAAAACTGTCAGTGTGAAAGCATGGAAAAAAGGCAATAGCATCGACCACGATGACATGAATCCTGATAGAATGCTCCTCTACAATGAGACTTGACCCGATCTCCGCCCCCACTTTATACTCTGATCCCTCCATTATGACCTCAGGTAAGCTCCGGTGGAGGCATTGAGTTATGAATTTCCCAAGCAGAGAGGGATGATTTGTACAATAACAATTCTCATTTGTTAAAGGTACTGTATAGATCACTCAAAAATTTAAATACTGTCATCATTTACAAGATTTCCAGTGTACATTTCAATCTGTTCCTCACACAAAGCTATTATTTGACTTCAGAAGACCTGAAATATGCTGCACAAGTTGTATTGATTACTTTTATGGTGCTTTTTTGTACTCATTGGAGCTTGACAGCCCCTTGTCACAGTATGCGTTCATTGTATGGGAAAGAGCAGCTTATAAATTCTTGAATATATAACTGTTGTATGTGTGTGTATGTATATGTGTGTGTAATATATATATATATATATATATATTACACACACATATATATTACTCCATCTCTCCATATATATATGTATATATATATATACATATATATGTATATATATATATATATATATATATATATATATATATATATATATATACACAACGGCACAAACACAAGCGGAATGATACACACAGTGAAGTGTCCGAGTGCTGATGGTGTGACATACACACACACACACACACACACAAGTTAGTTCAGGTCCTCGAATCTGATTGGACGTGAGATGTTCTATGAGTATTGATGGTCTCACACCATCAGCACTCGGACACATCACTGTGTGTATCACTCCGCTCGTTTTCGTGCGGTTCTAAACTAAAGTGTAAGAGCAGTGAAGATGTGTTAAGAGCTATCTGTCTCTTAACATTTAATATTGTGACATTACATATTTTAGCCAGCAGGTGGAGGCAAAAGACCATTTCTGTGCGTAATATGAGCCAGCTGGTGACGTGAAGTGAGTCAGTGTCACTCAGTGTTTACATTCAACAGCACTCCGCAATTGCTCATATTGCTACTACACTACTAAAGCTAGGAAATAGCTTTAAACGACTTTAACAACTTCACCATTAAGGCTCATCACAGCTGAGAGACACAACAGACTGATTAATTACACTAACTCAAGGTGCTTACCTCTTACCGGAGTTTCCACATTGGAGAGGAAATACTGTTCAAAATGGCGGAGAAGATTGTGGTTTCTATAGCGAATGACTCTTGCACATGGCTACCGTGAAGTAGGGAGGAATACCCCCGCTTGGATGACTATTTCTCCACTGAGAAAATAGGATGAATTTCACCAAAATTACGTTATCTTCAGAAAGCTGACTAACAGACTACAGCATCATCAACAGGTGATCGCACACACTCCATCTCTCTCTCTCTCTCTCTCTCTCACCCACACACACACACACACACACACACACACACACACACACACACACACACACACATCCTTGTTTCTCCAATAACATGTTAGAAACAGCCCAAGCTGTGATACTAGTAGTTCTGAAGTGATGTTTTTGAGAGGCTTGGACGCATAATTTGTTTTGAACCAGCAATGGCAGATTCTGATCTGTGGCGTAAGAAAGTAGTTCCATGCACAAATGTGTTTTTTGTGACCGTACTCAGTTTTCCCTAATTTTTTAAAATGTACTTGTTCATTGAACTGCTGTATATAAGCAATATCACACTCACAATCGAGCTATATGGCCTTAAATCAGCACTGTTGTGATTACCTACGGCCTGCGGCACTCTTGCTCATGAAATATTGCTTAAATATATTTAAAGAAACAAAACATTTACATTCATAATAAAAAAAAAAAAAAAAAAAAAAAAACATTAATTGTAGCTTGGCTCTGCAAAGAGTGAGAGCAGAGTGACTGTGTTAAAGTGAGGCAAACAAAAAGAAACATTTAACTGTCTCTTTTTTGTGACTGCAATGAAAGTTTAATTTCCAAAGGGGATGTTTTGTTAGGAGAAATTGAATTACATGAATGTCCATGTTTGCGCAGATAATCCCATTCCACTGACTGTCACACCTGGGTAAAATATGCAAATGAGCAGCATCCGCATAAAGCAGTGGCAAATTAGTTATAATCATCATTCTCTTACATTGGGTCCATAATCATTGACAAGTATTTCGCATGCACTCACTCAATTTCACAGTAATGGTACAGCACATCAATATGACACTTTCACTTTGGCGTCTGAATTTTAGGAATTGTATTAATATTCTGCTAAACCTAGCAGTCAAAATAGTTTTTAAAATATATGACTATAATAGCTTATGACCTACTGATTGGAAAGCGTCAGGATATGTTTGGAATACTGACATAAAAAGAAAAATGCCCACCCAGCACACCCTTTAGTGCAACGCAAGAGTGTTTTTCAGAAGCCAGAGCTTCTGATAAACACAGAGAGGTCGTGTTATAAGAAGGTCCCTATTCCCCGACTCATTTCCCATCATTAATCTAAGTGAGAGGCTGAAGAGGGAATACCCTGTGTGGCCTCAGGTATGGCATTTTAACAGATGACTATGTACCAGCAAAAGGGCCTTTCCTAGTTTTTTGGTTCCTGATTCCAATTCTGGTGTCAATGCAAGCAGTGATTTATCATCCACCGTATTACTTAGTGTGGCGGGTGTAGGGGACCATTCATCTCCCTCACTGCCAGGTCTGGGCCAAAAAGACGCAAGCCCAGCGAACAAGCACACCAACCTCCGCTGAACACACCTGCCCCAAACTGAATTGGCCACCCCCCACCTCACAACCCCCACAACAATGTGTTATCAGGACATTAATTATGTGGAAAATTACTATTACAATGAAAAAAAAATAAATAAAAAAAATACTTAAACTACTTCAAAGAGCTCTCATCAAAAAATCCTCCATGTGCAGCAATGACAGCTTTGCAGATCCTTGACATTCTAACTGTCAGTTTGTCCAGATACTCAGGTGACATTTCACCTCACGCTTCCTGTAACACTTGCCATAGATGTGGCTGTTCTGTCAGGCACTTCTCACGCACCTTACAGTCTAGCTGATCCCACAACCTCAATGGGGTTAAGATCCATAACTCTCTTTTCCAATTATCTGTTGTCCAATGTCTGTGTTTCTACACTCTAACCTTTTCTTTTTGTTTTTCTGTTTCAAAAGTGTTTATTTCTTTGCAATTCTTCCCATAAAGCCTGCACCCCTGAGTCTTCTCTTTACGGTTGTACATGAAACTGGTGTTTAGCAGGTAGAATTCAATGAAGCTGTCAGCTGAGGACATGTGAGGCGTCTATTTCTCAAACTAGAGACTCTGATGTACTTATCCTCTTGTTAGTTGTACATCTGGCCTTCCACATCTCTTTCTGTCCTTGATAGAGCCAGTTGTTCTTTGTCTTTGAAGACTGTAGTGTTCACCTTTGTATGAAATCTTCAGTTTTTTGGCATTTTCAAGCATTGAATAGCCTTCATTCCTCAAAACAATGATTGACTGATGAGTTTCTAGAGAAAGCTGTTTCTTTTTTCCATTTTTGACCTAATATTGACCTTAAGACATGCCAGTCTATTGCATACTGTAGCAACTCAAAAACAAACACAAATACAATGTTAAGCTTCATTTAATGAACCAAATAGCTTTCAGCTAATCACTTAATGGCAAGTGATTTTCTAGAACCAAATTAGCAATTTAGCATGATTACTCAAGGATAAGGTGTTGGAGTGATGGCTGCTGGAAATGGGGCCTGTCTAGATTTGATCAAAAAGGCAAAAAAGTGCTGTTTTTTACATCAGTAATGTCCTGGCTATACTTTGTGATCAGTTGAATGCCACTTTGGTGAATTAAAGTAACAATTTCCTTCCGAAACAGCAAAATCTGTACATTATTCCAAACTTTTGGTCGCCAGTATATAATATATATAAAGATTTAACAATTAAAATTAAATAATGGCCATTACCTTTATTATAAAAAAAATAGGAACAAACACTTTTGTTAATCAGCCAAGCAGATTTAATAACATAGCGAATTTACAACTATGTATTCAAATTTACAAATATATTTATATTCAGGATTTATAATTATGTATTCAGATTTTACAAGTATATATTCAAATTTATAACTATATATTAAGATTTATAGGAGTGTGTTTGTGTTTATAATAACAATATTATGATAGAAATTAAACATGCATGTTTTACACAACATTACCGCAATATCCAAAAAAATATATATTTTTAAATATTTTAAAATGTGCATTATCTATCGACAATAATGTTGGTAAATTTTGATTATCAGTCAATCTTTGATAAGATTTATCGGTATACTGATAATCTATTGGCAACATCATCACCAATAAATTTTCCTCTTTTTTTCAAAAAATATATATATATATATATACATTTTTGTTAATAAATTGACCAAGGCACGGTTTTCTTCCGATGCCGATAATCTCAAAAGGGCAAAATATCATCAAATTAATTGGTCTGGCTGATATATCGGTCTATCACTATTCGTGTCCTTATTATTTAAAAATCAGACAAGGGACATTTTTCAAAAGGACTCAGTCTGCATTTTTACTCTTTAAAGAGTGAAAATACAACATTAGTTGATTGACTGTAAATAATTGCTCTTGATTCTGCCCACATACAGTACAAAATGCCCTTTTTTTACACAGCACAATTAAAGGTGCTACAAAGGACAATAGCACCCACCCTCTGTGTGTGAAATGAGCTATGCTTAGACTCAAAGAGAGATACTATTTTATGCCTGGCAGGCATACGACACAGAGCTTATAATTGTACAAAATGAGTATGTATGCGTGTATACATGAGGTGCTTCCAGCACTGAAGTCCTACCTACTATGAGATGGACACACAAAACAATTTCATGCCCCTCAGGGGAGCAGAGCCAATGGAGGTGGTGGGGACTGAGGCATGGCCCCCAAGCCACCGCTACCTCCACTTCAATTAGCGTGCTGCTCTCGCCTGCTGGCCGCCTCGACACAGGCAACTGCCAAGCATAAGAAACACACACCAAATGCTTGGGCTACAGCAATCTGTCCCTGCCGCTGACACATATGACTCTAATTTTACCCTTCCCAAACTCAATATAGTTCTTCCGACTGTTTGTCACAGCACAGCCCACTTCCCTCCAGCCAGACAGTTCAAACTATTCGTTTCACGGTTAATTTGAGGTAGGTTGTTATTATATACTGAAGATAGCCTAAAAAAGATAACCTAGTATACACTCCATGAGAGAAATGACGATTACTTTCCCAGTGCAATGAGTAACACAATTTTGCAACTCACAATTCTCTCTTACACTTATAACTTAAAACGGGACCATATAAACAATTCTCTTGTGGACTTTTAAGCAGTTACACACTATATCCAGTGTAGAGGTGTACTGAGAGTGGATTTTGCCAATACGATAACTAAGGTGGTGGAAAAGGCCAATAACGATTAATCGGCCAATATTTTAAAAAAATTAAAAACATTTCTTTAGTCTTTTCTTACTATAACTGACACAGACATATGATTCCAAAATTAATAAAAACCCAGATGCAGTTCAAAAAAGTAAAAGGAAAATGGAAAATCAAGGCACACTTCCATATCAAAAATATAGTAAAAGCCATTATTGTCAATGGCTATTACAATAGTTAAAAACAATGCAGTTTATTGCCCAACCAAAATTCCAATAATTACCAGATTTGTTATTTATTTATTTATTTGTTAAGATTTGGTGCGTAATGTGGGATTTTTAACTATAAACAAGCCTAAAAAAAAAAACCCACTAGGGACTCTTATTTTGAAATGACAGAAACTTGTCTACATTTAAATGCTCTATAGTTAAGTAGGCTATTTACCAAATTAATCTCTTTATAGCCTTTATATTAAAGATGAAGTGTTTTATATATACACTGCAAAATCTAATTAGTTTACCTTAGATTGTTCAAGGCAATCGATTTGCATACTTTTTCTAAGTTAATGTATTTATTTAGCTCAAGTAAACAAAACTTAATTTAAGTAACATTGACTAGTTACAAGTAAACTTAACTCATCTGTGATTAAAGTATCATTGTTTTGATTTAATTATTTAAATTGGGTTATAACATGTCTTATAGAGTGTAAAGGAAATTATGACTGGACTCTTGGTTAGCCATATGGCACATTGGATTCTACTCAGTACTTTTAGTGCACTTAAGTCTGCACTTTTGTAAAGTACAACTGAGTAAAGAAGAATGGCTTAAACTTAACAGGCTCCAAATCACCCTCATGATGACTTCACAAAAATCTCAATTATCAACCAGCTACAACAATACAACAACAGTGATAAAACATATCACTACAGTATATACATTTTAAAATAAAATGAAAAATCATTATTTTTATACATAAGTTCCCTTGTTTTGACCAAATATACATAAATTATTCAAGAGCAAGGGCTTACGGGTATTCCACACAGCCGCAATTTTGTACTTGATAATTTTGTGTTGGTAGTACTCGAACCCAAAGTTTAAAGAATGTAAATATTTGAGTTATGATTCCAAAATGTGACATTTCAAGTACTGTTTATAGGACCACTTAAATGTTTTTATTAATAACAACTTTAGAATTCAAAGAGTAAGGGTAATTTAATTAAAACTAGTATTTTTTTTTTTTTTACAATTTGAGATTACGATTACTATTACTATACTATTACTATTACTATATTTCCCAGATGAGGTTTAATGAGGAATAAGCTGTATTATAATTCACAAGATATGAAGTTGGAGGCACAATAGCCGCTTTTCCACTATCGGGCCAGTGCGAGCCAAGGCTTTCAACTGGCCAGCCTGGGCCAATAGCCTCGGACCTCGAGCTGCGAGACCAATATCAAGTGCGTTCCCACCATTGCGCCAATAGCCCCGCAGCATTGCCCTCAAGCCCGCCCTTAATACACCGCCCTGGTGCCTATGTCACACACCCCACCCATTTCACAAGCAAGAGAGAAACTCAAGCAGAGGTATAATTTAATCTACTTTAGTTATCTAGAATATCAAGTTTATATTATTTGTAAACATTTGCTAGCTAGCAAGATAAGTTAGCGTTGACAACTCACTGACTGTAACTGCTATGGTGTCCTGAGTGGCTTCTCCACTAACAATGGGACAATGTCCAAGCACACAATCCATGATCTCGAACCACCACTTTGTCCATTGTGCATTTTTTTTTACGGATTTGTACTGTACCGACAATTTTTTTAATTTTACCTACCCTGTACCATTGGGCACTGGATACACCACCTGGCAAGTTCGGCGAAACTCTGCCTTTGACATTGACCCTGCCATACTCCCCAGTTGGCCTTGTTTGGCCCAAGGGTAACCAGAGTGCCAAAGGCTACTGGCCCCAAGAAAGCCCCAAGGTGGCACGATGAAACCCTGGAAGTGACAGTGGGAAAGCAACTGGCCCTGGCACGCACTAGCATGCCCTCATTTGGCCCGATAGTGGAAATGTGGCTATGTATGTACTGACAGGACATGTTTCTATGTAGTCGCATATTTCTTTGCATGTCCTCGCTTCAATTTAGAACACTATTATTTTATCAAAATAACTAAATATGCATTGAAGTGAGGATAAAAAGATGGATGAATATGGTAAATAATGACAGATTTACATACAGCAAATCCCCACAAGGAGTCAGTGATTGTTTATTTCACCTCTAGAGGCCGCTATTATACTTTAGAAACAAGACATTCTTACTGTAGAATCTTCCAGCGCCTACCAGAGGAAAACAGTGGAATGCAAAAAAGAAAAAAAACATTATGACAGCAACTATTGGCATAGATTTTGGCCGATAACTAAGAGTTCCAAAAAGCAACTATCACCACCAATTAATCGGTAAAACAAATTTATTGGTCTACCTATAATCCAACGATGACTCAAAATGTCTTTACGTTGAAGGCTTGTTCGAACCAAGTTCAATACAGTGACACCAAATATAAAACATTTGCCAACAGTTTTTTGTACCAAAACTATTTACACCAAATCTGTATCAATGCTGAACTTCTGAAAACATTGGATATCTGAAAGAATATTCTTTACATTCACGCCAATACACTGATAACTACCAAAACTCATCCTATTAAAAAAATAAAAATCATACATTAAATTTAAAATCTGCAGGTTATTCTCTGCTTTTGATGTCAAAACCTAAACGGTCATATACACAACACTTGTGCACATTGGGTAATCCGATAAAAATGCAGGTAAAGGTGTTTACATGCACGGAATATTGGGGTTATGCACAAAAACATGTGTGCACTGATCAGCTTTTGCTGAAAGCATTCATTATGGTGACCCTGATAAGGGAAAACCTTTTAAGCCATTTTAATGATGTTGTCAGCTTATTAAGTATAATCGGAGTAAGACCGTGCATGTACACACATGCTCACTGACAGCATTTCTGCTAAGGCTCTATACAGAAAATAAAGGGATTTCTGGGTTACTACATTGATTATTTCCTTTAATAATGGCCATATAAATTATTTAAAAAAATGTTTGGGAGTGAGCTATTGACAATTATTACAAACTAGATTGTCATCAAATCTAATTTACATTAACATCTCAATGGTAATTCACATGGAATTTAAATCCCAAAGTGCCACACACAGTGAATTCTTATTGATCCAAAATCCTGCTCTTCATAGTTGTATATTCAAATATGTTCTGATTGGCTGTGATTGACTTGCACTGAGCAGCATTTTAATTTCAATGTGGAGACAAAAATTATATTTTGCTAGAAACTATAGTTGTGTCACGCCCGGTTAGGACGAAACGAAACAGTTTCAATGTACAACACAACATTTTGTCACTTTCTTTGTTTCTACTTCTGCGGCGTCACACTGGGTAGCCCTGCCCACAGTGAAATCTTAATGGTCCAAAATAAATCTTCACATAAATGACCAAAGTTCAGCCATGCAACTCTATGTGGTGCAAGCTGATAGGTTCTTTGACTTATCTGTTAGCCAATCGGCTTGCTCACATGTGACATGTTAAGCCAATCGGCTCGCATGGCGTAAGCTGATTGGTTCTCTGACTTATTGGGTAGCCAATTATTTGTGTCTCTCTCCTTGTGTTTTATTTAAATGGCTGTGGCAGACAAGCCTCTCGTTCATTGGGAAAGGAGGAAGCAGGAACTGTATTAACAATCACAAAGACTTTAATTTAACATAAAACACTGAACTGAAACATAACATTATGCCTCCTGGTGGCCAGCAGCGGCTTCTCTGTCCCCTGGCGGATGGCAGCGGTTCCTCTGCCTTCCGGCGGATGGCAGCGGGTCCTCCATTACCTGGCGGATGGCAGCGGCTCCTCCGTCCCCTGGCGGACCGCTCCAGTAACATCGAACCACTCCTCTCCTCGGCGTCACGATACTCTGTCAGCGGTGAGGGCTCTCTGACGACGCATCTTCCTCCAGTCCTGGGTTTTGGCACCAGTGTGGCAGACAAGCCTCTCGTTCATCGGGAGAGGAAGAAGCAGGAACCGGATTAACAATCAAAAAGACTTTAATTCAACCTAAAACACTGAACTGAAACATAGCAAAAGCGCACACACAAAACACTGCTGTGTGCATCTCTGTCTCTCTCTCTCTGGCGTCCCCGGCTCCTCCTTTTATCTCTCTCCAGCTGACTGGGCAACTCAGAGCCAGACTTGAATCCTCTCGGCCTAGCCACGCCCTCCTCCTCGTCACAGTGGCTCAATTGCAGTTAAGCTGGTTTTTCTGCAGCACGCCGTGAGTTTTTCTCTGAAAGATACGTTTCACTCTATTCTCTTTTGGGGGAACAATTGTTATATGCATTTAGCTGGTGGCTGTTCTTTTAATTCATGATTTCTTGCAGCAAGGCTTATTTTAAATGGTTGTAGCAAGTTTTCAAATTCTTTACCATTTCAATATGAACTCTCCTGTTTGTAATTTATGATGACACAACAAGCTCTTTCATGGTTAAGCAGCGAGTCCTTGTTTTTAAATTCATTATTGTGCAGCAAGACTTATGATCTAAATTATTTTTATTTCATTGCAAGCACTTCACTAACATCATTTTACAGCCATCATTTTCAGGTAAGTTTTTACTTAAAGATTCATTAGCAAGCTTTAGTGTTTGTCGATTTCGCAGCAAACTCTATGAATTATTCCTTATAATACCACTGCAAGCTTGTATTTAATCCATGATTACTCTACAATTGTGACTACCGTTTTGCGATTTTGCATCAGCTTTCCTTTTATTTCAGGATTGCCGTAACCTCTTATGCCAAGTCTTTTAATCTACACGATTTTGCAGCAAACTTTATTATCAAGGCCTAAATCATTTCTTTTTTCCAATAAAATTTTTTTATTGATTCAAAATTACACAACAGAGAAAAACACAATACATACACATCAAATCAACATTTAACATTTAACCCCCACTAATATCCCTCCCCAATCACCAACCCCAACCTTACCCCCAACAAACACCCCTGTGGTCACATATAATAATACACACACACACACACACACACACACACACACACAAAAAGAAAAAAAATAATAATATAATAAACATACATAAACTAAACTTCTCTCTCCACATCCCCTCCCTGAGAGTCCCCAAATCCCAGCCTTCTACTTGCCACCTCCTCGAAAGCTGCCACCCTCCCCCTCTCCGCACACCACTCCTGCAATGATGGCGGTCAGTCTGACTTCCAACCCCTTTAAATAATTTGTCTGCCAATCATGATACTGGTAAGAACCCAATTTTTTATATCTTTATCCCCCAAATTTATGACTACCCCATCAACCAAAATACAGAGTCTGGGGCAAAATAAAATGTGAGTGCCCAACATCACACATACAACTCTGAACCTTCAACCAAAATTCTTGGATCTTAACACACCCACAAAAGACATGGGTTGTGTCTCCATCTTCTGATTGGCATCGCCAGCAGGTGGGTGTGTCTTTAAGAACAAGCCTATACAATCTAGAGGGGTTCTAATAGAATCTATGTAAAATCTTGAATTGCACAAGGTGATTCCTTGCATCTCTAGATGCACATTTTTTAGAATCCTAGCCCACACTCCCTCCTCCAATACCAAATTTAAACCTTTCTCCCATAATCTCTTGAGAGAAGTTGAAGCTCCGTCCCCCAGACTCTGAATTAGAACCTTTTCCAAAAGCAGTAATCACCTCTCCCAGAGTATCTGCCACTTTGGGGGGGGGGGGGGGTGCTACTCCCAAAAACAATACAAAGCAGGTGGCGCAGCTGTAAATACCTATAGAACTGAAATCTGGGAATCCCAAAATGGTGAACCAAATTTTCAAAAGATCTCAACACTCCACTCTCATACAGGCCACCGAGTGTAGTAACCCCCCCTCACAATCCACTTTTTCCAGCAGAAAGGGGACTTATTAATACATAATTTAGGGTTCAGCCATATGCTTGAGGCAACATTTAAATAAATGTCAGAATTAAACACTCTGGACACTTTTGTCTATACCGAGTGCAAATGCGAGATAACGGAGTGTAACTTAACTTCTCCGATTATTTTTATAGAAAGGCTTTGCAATAGCAAAATAGGGGCACAAACTTCCTATTCAATGCAAAACCAGGGAGGTGCTCTTTCAGGTGGAAGTGACCAATGAGCCAAATATCTGAGACCAAATGCATAATAATAAAACAAAATCTTGGGTAGGCCTAGCCCGCATTTGTCAATCGGACTATGTAACTTATTAAAATGTAATCTAGGATGCTTACCATTCCAAATGAAGGTCTTTGTTATGCTAACAAACTGCTAGAAATAAGAGAGGGGGACATCTACAGGGAGAGATTGTAACAGGTAGTTACATTTTGGAATACAATTCATTTTAATAACATTAACCTTCCCAATCATAGATAAATGTAATGAAGCCCACCTGCCCACATCGCTTGAAAACCTTTTTATTAAGAGGTCAAAATTAACTAATTATATCAGACAAATTTGCTGGGAATAAAATGCACAAATACTTAATGCCCTGTTTGGGCCACTGGAAGGCGCCTGGCTGGAAAGCCATTACTGGGCAGTACGCTGTCAGAGCCAAAGCTTCAGATTTAGACCAATTGACTCTGTATCCCGAGAAATTAGAAAAGGAATGAATAATTCTATGGAGGCAAGGCATAGATCTAATGGGATCAGAGACGAATAATAAAATATCATCTGCGTAAAGTAAAAGCTTATGCGCCACATCTCCCGCCACCACCCCTGGAAAATGATCTTCCCTTCTTATTGTGGCTGCTAATGGTTCCAGGCCAAGACAGAACAATAATGGGGAAAGAGGGCAACCCTGCCGAGTGCCCCTATCCAGAGTAAAATAAAATGAAATTAATCCATTTCATTGTACCGCCACTATCGGGTGTCTATAAAGTAACTTAATCCATCCAATAAAAGTATTCCCGAACCCGTATATTTCCAAAATCTTAAAAAGATAATCCCATTCTACCATAACAAACCCCTTTTCAGCGTTAAGTGAGATGGCCGTGACTGGAGTCTGATCATTCACCACTGACCACATAATATTGATGAAACGCCTAATGTTATCAGAAGTGTTGCAGCCCCGAATAAACCCCCCTGATCTATATGTATAAGAGATGTCATGACTTTACTTAATCAGTTATCCAGAATTTTTGACAATATTTTTACATCTAGCTGGATCAGGGAAATTGGACAGTCACTCTTACACTCGCTTGGATCTTTGTCCTTTTTAAGAATCAGACTGATCCGTCAGGCTTGTGTCATGGTTGGCAGAAGCTTTCCATTCTTTAATGATTCCGTATAAACTTCTAACAAAAGTGGAGCCAATTCTGCAGCATAAGATCTAAAAAATTCAGCGGCAAAACCATCTGGCCTGGAGCCTTTCCTGTAGGCAAGGCCTTAATTACCTTGCCAAGCTCCTCCAAGGTTATCTCAGAATCAAGAGAATTTTTTTGCTCATTCGTCAATTTAGGGAGTTCTAATGGTTCCACAAAGTTTCTTATGTCTTCATCAGTAGACGAAGACGTGAAACTATAGAAATCAAGATATAATTCTTTAAAAACATTATTAATATATATGGCTGAGGTAAATATTTCACCACCAGCAGATTTCACTGAGGGAATGTTAGAAAAAGACTCTCTCTGCTTTATATATCTAGCCAAAAGCTTCCCTGCTTTGTCCCTTGACTCAAAATATTCTTGCCCTGATTAGCCAAAACTCCACCTTCCCTGACAAAATAGTATTATATCTGTATTTCAATCGGGTCAATTCTCTGAGGCTATCAGACCACATTCTGCACTTCAGCTCTGCCTCGGCACTTTTAATATTCCCTTCCAACTCCACAAGTTCCTGTGCTTTGGATTTTTTGATGAATGAGGCATACTGTATGATCCGACCCCTAAAAACCACTTTAAGTGCCTCCCAAGCCATGCCCACAGAAGATACTGAGGTCCAGTTGGTCTCCATATAGACATTGATTTCAGCCTTTAGCATTTGTTGGAATTAATGATTTTGCAAAAGGGATACATTAAGCAGCAACTATATGATTTTCTTTTCTCCATAAGTGGTAACACCTCTAAATTCACCAGGGCATTATCTAAGACTAAAATGTTTCTAATTGAGCAAATCAACAACAGAGGAAATGAGGGACTTAAGATATATATATATATATATATATATATATATATATATATATATATATATATATATATATATATATATATATATAAATAAAAAAAAATCTATTCTAGAATAAATCTTATGGATTTAAGAAAAAAAAATGTATAGTCCCTACCAGATGGATTCAAAAGTCTCCAAATATCTGTAAGACCAAGATTTTTATACATCCTGTGAAGCATCCATGTTGCTCTAAGGGGCTTACGCACTTTTGCTTCACTATGATCAAGGAGTGAGTCCATCAAAAGATTAAAGTCTCCTCCCAATATTATATCATGAGGGGTGCTAGCGGCTTGCAACATTCCTTCAAGATCTATAAAAATAAAATAAAAAAAGCCCTGATCATCAGCGATAGGTGCGTAAATATTAGCCAAAATCAACCATTGCCCCTGAATTTCAGCTAAAACAAAAATGACTCATCCTAATTTATTTTTAATCTGTTTGAGACATTTGAATTGTAGATGTTTACTTATCAGTGTAATCACTCCCCTGCACTTAGTTGAGCCAGCATTAAATAAAACATGTTCACCCCATGTCTTCCCATGAATTAGAGCAACAAACAAACCTCGATCTTCCCCCAGAAAAAAAAAAAAAAGAAAACAGAAAAAAGAAAAACGTGCGCATTAACCCCATGCACGACAGCGCCAACTGGCATCCATCCCTCTAAACTCAAACAGTCCATGTACGCCTACGAGAGTCCCCGCAACAACTTTGCCATTGGATTGCTCGAGTCCAGTGATTCTATACAAATTTTGTGAGACAGAAGGCTGTTCAGTTTCCTCGGGCAGTCAAACGAATGTTCAGTGAGCCGGCCCATTCAGCTATTGCATGAGTGGAACAGATGCCCTAATCACTCTAATGATTTGCAAGAAATATTCCACAAAACAAATTCCATCCAATAGGAGGCATAAGCACAAAAAACGTGCAGATACATCCACAAACTGTCCCGAAGGAGTGTTATTCCACAAAACAAACTGCAGCCTCTAGGCGGAACCAACACAAAAAGAAACAAAGAAGGTGCCCAGTTTCCTCGGATGGTCATATAAATGTTCAGTGAGTCAGGTCCACCCGGCTGTATCGAGAGCATCACACAATAACTTACTCATTCCATTGACTTCATAAAGGACATCACTTGCTGTGGGCATGTAAATATTTTGTGGCCATCCTTAGTATCTATTCTCAATTTGGCTGGGAACATCAGCAAAAGCAACCTTCCGCTGATGTAAGAGTTTCTTGCATTCCTTGCATCGATCACATTTCTCTCTTGTCGAATTCGCAAAGTCTGGGAACAAGAAAATACTGTAGTTCTTCCAAGAAAGCCTTCCTTTACTCCTCGCCTCGCGTAACACAAGAACTTTATCGGATGATCTCAGAAATTTGGCCAGAATTGATCGGGGCCTGTCTCCCTCAGTAGATCTCCGAGCCAGAAAACTGTGAGCTCGCTTGATTTCCTGCTTATGGCCTGTTATGTCGAGCAGACTCAGGAAGAGCTCGTCTAGGAATTTTACCATATCTCTGCCTTCTTCGTTCTCAGGAATTCCAACAATTCGGATGTTGTTTCACCGGTTACAATTCTCAAGGTCTTCCAACTTTTCCCAAACACATTCCAAATCCACCTTGGTCGCTAGCGGATTAGCAGCTAATTCCCTCTCCGAAGACTCCAGATAATCCATCCATTTCTCGATGTCCCCAACTCTTGTAACTACCTCAGAGAATTTTGTCTCCATGGCAGTGATCGATCGACCAATCGTCCTCCTCCAAGTCAGCAACGACCTTCGCCAGCATTGCCGACATGCTCGACAGTTGACACTGAATCTCTCCCGCCGCACCATCCAAACTGAGTCTCCGGTCTGCGGCCCTGTCAGGGGTGTCAGCTTGAGCATGTAAGTGTCTTTTAATGTCTCCAGAGCCTGAGGATTTTTAATTATTTTACATATTGTCTTCATACAACAGTTATGGAACAGGGTGTATTGAATCTCACCGATTATGACACAAAAAGTATTAAAATCTAGCAAAGTGCGCAGAGCTCACCGTTCACATGTCCGACGCTCGCATGGCACCACACGACTCCAAGCCAAAATCATTTCTTGCAGCTCTTGTTTCAATTCATGTTCTCAGCTACTTGTGTCTATTCTTCATGACATCACTGTAAGATCTGTGGTTTTATTTATCAGTTGCGTGCGTGTGTGTGTGTGTGTGTGTTTTGTCATCAATCCATGCATTATTTCGGTCAGTGCTGTGGCTTTATTGTGTATTTATTGTCAAGTGTCAAAATTATTGCTATATTATATATGACAAAGTTAATAAATTGCTTTTATTGACATGAAAATTTAGTTTATCTTCTAGGCTTTTTAATTAGATCAGATACAGTTGTTAAAGGGGGATTTTAAGCCGTTATATGGTTTTTTTACAATGTGCCCCTCACCTGGCGGGGCACGTTGTAACATTTCATTTTCTTTTTTTCGAGGTAGATTGTGAAAAATGTATATGCTATATTCATGAAACAAGACCACATATGTGTAAAAGACATGTGGGAAATGAATGTGAAAAAAATAAAAAATAAAAAATACCCCAAGTACATTTACACAAACTTAAGAAAACCAAAAAGGGGTTGTGTTTTGTGTTACGTGTAGCTTCCCTGCTTTGTTGGGGATTGTTTATGTCTATGTGTGCAGCAGCATGTCTTGCGTTTTGTCTCATTGTGCAGCAGAAGCAACATGTCCACATACTAACTCCGTATGTATGTGTTTTTCTAGCAGTAGCAAATCTTCGTACTTGCTCTGCAGAAGCAGCAGCATAGCAGATCTAATCCACCAAGACCAATATCCTATCAATAGTTCACACCCACATTCACATGCTAAATCTTTCCGAGAGTTGGCATGACTGAACTGTATATAGAGTGCAACAGTCGGGTTCTGGAAGTAAAAATCCCATTCATTTTCACCATAGACAAATAGATTTTTAAGGATAACTTTTGATTGTTAATCAATGTATGCTTCTGTTGCAGCCATCAGTCATTGTTACTTCAGCTTCATAAAAAATTAAAAATAAAAAACATGTTAAATAGCTGATATCCTGTCAATGAACTTCACTATCAGTAACTACGTTTCCATCCAAAGATTTTTGGCGGAAAAAGTTTTAGCGCATCAAAATTAAGCTGATGGAAATGCAAATTATCGCTAAAATTTCACAAGTGTTGACAATATTTTTCCGTTTGACTCTAGCGCATAAACTCTATGTCGATACATCAAATGTCACAAAAAACTGATTTGGAAACACTTTTTGTCGAGAAAATTGGCATTAATGCAAAAATGTAGTGTCACATGACAGAATTTGCCCCAATCGTTAGCCTGTGTTAATCATGACAACAAGGTAAACATCCTTGAAATCCAATTTATTGTACGTGATTATGGATTGATCTTAACGCCATAAAGATCCGATCACTGCAAACATGACACTTCCAGGAGTACCAACACAAATATCTCGTATCATGCACATGGACAAGTGCACGGAGAACAAATGAATGGCCACTGTTTGTGATTAATGTAATTGCGGCAGCCATCTGATATTTATTAAAGTTGCTTTTACACACCATTCAAAATAATAGACAGCAGTCATGGAATTAGCACACAATAAAAAAAAAAAAATAAAAAATAAAAAATAAAAAAAATAAAAAACATAGATGCTATGCTTAGAATCTATGCTTATAAAGCTTCTATGCGTATAATCTTCTATGTTTGTAATCTCTGCGTATAAACTTTACATGAATAATTGTATATTTTACATAATTTTTATTTAGATTACATATAATGCTTCATGGGTTTGTAGTTCATTCCCTCATGAAAGTTGTTATGTACACAGTCTTGTACCTTTGTCCTTTAGTTAGATTTTCAAAAACATTTTTTGTTTCAAATCCAAGTTTGTGACGTTGTGATTCACCTCGGAGCTAGTTGGTTTGGTTCATGGCTCAGAACTTGTTTATAAAGGATTTTATGAAACCTAAATTGAAAAAAAAATGAATGGGAAAATACTTCCAGAACCAAGACAGCTGGAAGGCGGTCACTGTTGTGCTCTACTAAACGAAATATTTTCTGATTGGCTCTGGTTGCACAGCATTTTAGCTTCAGTGTAGATAGACAAATTACATTTTGCTGGAAACTAGTTGCATTGCACCTGATAAGAACACGGTGTACTCCAAAAACACACATTTAAAATGCCTGAATTCCATATCACGCCTATAATCAAAAATCAGCATAGTTAGAGTAGCAGAAAAGTAATTAGTCAAACTGAAGATGCTTTTGGAAAGACAGGAATCATATCAGTGTTTCCCAGTGTGCCTGGCGATGCCTGCAGTCTTCCACGGCATGTGCGCAAGCTGATATGAGCAACGGCGTCTTTGTTGTGTCTTACTTTCCAACACCGCACCACTCCTCATTAACCTTTGCACAGATAAGCATGTTTCAATGGCATGTCTGAACAGCTTCAGTGAAGCAGTTCCTCATCCAAAAAAAAATAAATAAATAAATAAAAAAAATAGCATATTCTCATCCCGTTTTAAGATGTCATATTAGTAATTTAAACTAGATTACACAATCAAATGTGTTTGCATCTTAGAGATCTTGGCCTTGCCACCACCTGATCCACCTTTAATCACCCAACATGCATTCTGGGGCCAGTGTTCATTCGGGCAAAGCCAACAAGGTTAAAAGGTGCAACTCTAGTCTAATGAGATTCAGTATAATTTGTTGAGTAATTGTTAACAACATGTTACAGCTTTCTCTCTTTCACACTCGCTCCCAACTTGTGCATCCCGCGGCTGTGCGTAAGGGGAGGAGGGTGATGGAGGTGTGAATGTACAGAGACTCTAAACAAATGTGGCGTTTATCGGAAGCAACATGCAGAGATGCAGAGAGGGAGTGAATATTAACTGGCAGTGTGTAAAGATAATTGGCACCAGGTGATTATTTATCCACTCAGGTCAGCATTTTAATGGCAGGTTCAGATGCAATGCAGGCAGCATGAAGAACAAACACTGGTAGACATGGGAAAAGGGCACGCAATATGCGAAATACACAAGGTCTGTAATACATGGAGAAAGCTATCTGGTAGTATTCCCATTCATGTCAATGACACTTGCTCAGCTGGCGCATGAAGCCTCAGAAGTGTAAGATTTGAAAAATCTCCAGTTTTTGCTCATGTGCACCTAGGGGCAGTGCAACAGTTGCAACACTTTTGGGTGTGATATTTCAGCATTAAAACCCTGCATCTTAATTCATTAAGGGTTAGGTTAACTTCAATCCACTTTAACAAGGCTCTGAAACACTCTGAAATTGTGGTGCACTGTGTGTATTTAATGCTTAAATGGATAGTTTCACTTCTCACCTCCAGAACAGCAGTTCACTACATGGGCTAATGTGCTTATTAAACCGCAAAAGGCTATGAAAAATATTTATATGAAAAATATATAGTCTGCATATGCTACGTGCTTCACAGTGAATAAAGTGCTCTGCTCTTTTGTCATTAATACACACAAAGAACGCACGTGATGTTGATGATGCGGTTAGTGTTTAGGCAGTAGCTTCTCACATTCACTTACTGTTGAAGCAATCAGTTCATGCAGACCGTATAGGCTATTTGTTTAATTAAATCTCAGCCTTTTGTGGTTTAATCATCACACTAGGACATTTCATGATTTGATTAATTGTGCATTTATACATTAATTTCATCCCAAATATGTCAAATTCTGTGACATTCTGCGTTTTATAGTTAATTCTGTTTTTATGACTGGATTCTGTGATTCCGTCCATGTTTTCGCAAATCACAGAGCCCCATTTTTACACTAAATAAGTGCCACAGAGCCACAGTGTTTACACTTTTGGGGGAAATCCACCGAAAAATGGCTTACTTATAATTGTCTCTGCATATTTAGCTGGCATTGGACAATGTATTTTAACATTGAAAAGATTCAAAACCTTCAAATATAAACACAGCTATTAAAATAAACATGAATAGTTTGCACCCTCTGTCACATTGCTCGTTCTGTCTGGCTCCTCCTGTCTTTAGCTGTATAGAGCAGAAAAACCAGCCGGAGTAATCACATCATCTGTTCAGCCTTAAGGAGATATTGAGAAGGTGGAGGAAACATCTGCACAGTTTCAACAAATAGGTAATTGAAAAACAAGTAAATAATGGCAAAATTTAAACCAAAACAATACCTTTTCAGCTGACCCCATCTCAGCTGAAGAAAATATTTTTAAAAAATGGCCCATCAACAATGATTATTCCAGTGAAACTACAAATCCCAAAATGCCCCGTTTCACAAAAATGTGCTTATGTTCAATCCAACAAATAGCATGTGCGCTTTATAGGTACTAAGAATAAACCTACACTTATGTATGTGGTATTATGCAAGTATGACCATTTATAAGCCTATATATAAAATAAAATGAATTTATTATAAAAAAAACTATATATACTGTATATATATACACATATATTTACAGTATCATAAATATAATATACTATTTATATGCTGATCCGACAGTGAAATCAGAAATAGTAGGTTGACTTTTCTTGAGCTGAAATTGGTCTTCACTTACTGAAATGCGAAATACTGCCTCCAGTGGCAAAAGCGGTAACTGTTGTTGGGTGTATTGACACATGTGAGCTCCATTTTCCAGGTGAAATGTCCACGGAGGGGAGTCAAAAGCAAGCTGTGAAGCAAGTTGTTTTCAGCTGTACAGGATGTAATACAGTGAAGAGGAATGCATATTTTATAATCTGAACCCCCCCAAACCAAACCCCAAACATAAACCTAACCATCAGTGGAGTAAAAATGTAATGTTAGGGGGAAAAATTCAACCTCCAATTCGTGCTCACCACTGATTATGGAAACACGATTACTTCCTGGTTTCAACACAGGATCCAAACCTGGGTCTTCCACACTGCTGACGCAACACGCCTCTGGTTGTGTCACAAGGGTAGGTAAACTGGAGCCGATGTGAAAATGTCTGAAAGGACATTTCACAATTCTCCGAAAAAATGTAGTATTATTTACACGTTTAAGCCATTACACCAAAGATTTACACTGGAAACAAAACTCCATTTCAAATCACAAACTTAAGTATTTACCACAGTAAAAACCTTGAGTAGGTTAATAGGTCAGCTAACATATTTTCTTGGATTTGCTATCAAGTTTGTGTTTTTGTACCTGCCTTTAGTAATTCAGACCCTAAATCCAATTGGTCTGAATTAATAGGAAAAGGTTAGTAATATTCAAAAACATTCTTACATTACTTCTGTCACTATTTAAAAGTGATTTAGGCATGCTAGTCATTTCTTTGCTAATCTTGTAAAAATATTAAATTTGTAAAAGGCCACAAAAATGGTATCTCTGGAAGAAAAGGGACCAAATGAAAGCCTTTATGCCGCAATAATGAGGTACAAGGAAGTCGCCAGTGCTAAAGGACTCCCAAAGGCCACTAAAACTGCTTTTAAAATATTCTGCCTCTTTTACATAATTCATGTATGCAGTGGTCACACAAATAATTACATCAGCAATAAGCAAGGAAAGACTCATTTTAACGCATACCATTTGATTCAGGGACTAGAACAAAAGAGTGAATAGACACGGCTTTAACCATTACCTTCCGCTATCGTTAAGAATGTTAATTCAATTTCAAATGGCCATTCATTCCGCAATCTGGAAACCTTTTATCATAATCCAATTACTAGGTCTCATTTATCAGCCGGCATTTTATCACCCAAAACAATACGATGAGAGGTCAGTACCATTACTTCCGCTATTCAAACATCTCATGTCTAAGAAAGAGCTTTGGTTACTCATGCAACTGCAAGGAAAAAGCCAAGAATGGGGAATTGTGGAAATTGTGGTTTATTAAGGGCTACCAACTTGTTTTTTTTTTTTTAATAAAAATAACTTATATCAACCCATATGCTTGCTGTGATTGTTCCAAGCAAGACATATTTCTGAATCAACATTCTTGTTGGTTTTGAAACATTTGTATCGACCAATTAGATTTCAAGGTTAGTGTTAGGCTTAGGATTTAGACTTAGGGCTAGGGTTGTGGTTTGAACAGTATTATGAATCAGTCATTTTCCTTTGATTATAGGGGTACTTAATGGTTATGGTAAGGGTTAGATGATGTGATGACACTCATTTTTTAAATTTATTTTTTGTCTATATCTATTAAATTATTCATAAATACATTACAAATGTAATTCACACAAAACAATTACATGAACACACCTTTGCTATGATAAACATGTTTTCAATTACTGGGTTCAAAGTCATTTTTATATTTTTTTCTGGGGCTAAAAGTAAAAAATGTCATATGCAATTGTCAAGAGACAAACAGACAATAATAATAATAATAATAATAATAATAATATTAATAATAATCAAAGTCTCATTTGAAGATGAAATTATTGGAAAAATAAATGCTGGGATGAGTTGTGCAGAATAATCTTATTATTTCTAAAAAACAAAAAACAAAAAACAAAAAAAGGCAGTAAATCATGTTTTTCATGTGGTGTAACCAACATGTAGGTAGCCATTCTGTTAAGTGACAAAAAGAACATAAAACAAAGAGCACCCTTTTAGACCCTCAAGATTGTGTGAAGTTTAAAAAATATATATTTTTCCATATAATTAAATATCAATATTTTTAATTTTTTTTATGAATAGGCACATTCTGTTCAGGTAATTTGGTGTAACCCTGAGCAAACTAACCACTGACAAAAATCAAAAATTCATGATATTTGAAATAAATAAATAAATTAGCAGCAGATCCTTCAAGTCCTGTATGTTGCAAGGTGGAGCCGCCGTGGATCGGACTAGTCGGATTGAGATCTGGGGAATTTGGAGGCCAGGGCAACACCTTCATCATGTTCCTCAAACCATTCCCGAACAATGTGTGCAGTGTGGCAGGGCGCATTATCCTGCTGAAAGAGGCCACCATCAGTGAATACCATTGCCATGAAGGGGTGTACCTGGTCTGCAACGATGTTTAGGTAGGCGGCACGTGTCAAATTGACGTCCACCTGAATGGCCAGACCCAGGGTTTCCCAGCCGAACACTGCCCAGAGAATCACACTCCCTCCAACGGCTTGTCGTCTTCCCACAGTGCACCCTGGTGCCATCACTTCCCCAGGTAAACGGCGCACACGTATACAGCCGTCCAAGTGATGTAAAAGAAAAACGGGACTCATCGGACCAGGCAACCTTCTTCCACTGCTCCAAGGTCCAGTTCCAACGCCCACATGCCCATTGTAGGAGCTTTTGATGGTGGACAGGGGTCATCATGGGCACTATGACCGGTCTATGACTACATAGCCCCATACACAGCAGGGTGTGATACACTGTGTGACACATTCCTCCAATAACATCATAAACATTTTCTGTGATTAGTGCCACAGAAGACCTTCTGTTGGTTCAGACCACATGGGATAGCCTTCATTGCCCTTGAGCATCTATGAGCCTTGGGCACCCAACACCTTGTCGCCGATTTGTGGTTTGCCCCTCCTTGGACCACAGAGCAGCCCGCAAGCCTTGCCGTTTCAGAGATGCTCTAACCCAGTCATCTGGCCATAACAATTTGGCCCTTGTCAGAGTCGCTCAGGTCTTTAGTCCTGCCCATTTCTCCAGCATTCAACACGTTTACTTGATAACTGATTGTTCACTTATCATCTAATTTACCCAGACCTTGACCTGTGGCCTTGTTAGGAGATGATCAACGTTATTTGCATCATGCATATGTGTGTGTGTGTTTGTGTATGTGTGTATATATATATATATATATATATATATATATATATATATATATATATATATATATATATATATATATATATAAAAGTGCATATATTTGCTTCTCTGAACTGAACACTCAACCCGGTTGCAATACCCACAGTTTGCCCATCACGAGACTTCAAGATTAACTGTTAGTTCGCACACTCTGTTCGACAGCTAAGCTAACGTGAGACCTAATCTCTGAACCTCCCTGTCTGCATATGCTTAAGACCCTGAGAGCTGACGCTGGCACGGACCTCACATACTTCTCAACTCTTAAGTTTTTGACTTCAGATGTCTGTGCGAAGTGTGTTGTGTATGTGTGTTTGTTCATTATTTTTTTTTTTTCTCATGCCCTTTTGACATTGATTTAAACATATGGCTAAACATTTCAAGATAAGAGCGATATTTACCTCTGTGGAGGGGACAGATAACATACCAGCTCATTACTCCTGCAGTGTTGGCTTAAACCCTATCGAACAGACCTTTACACTGTAATTCCGACAGAAGCATTATTCAGGTTGTTGGAAAAGAATAACGTATATCTGGTCCTAAAGTGGTCATTAATAATTTGGTATATATAAGCTCTGTTCCAAACCCTTGCAAGCTTCCTACCTAGACAGTATTTTAAGGCATTAGAGAAGCGCTACTAATGCAAAAGTAATTCCAAACGTTACAGTACTGTAGGCACTAGGCAGTATGGCTTGTATGAATTGGATTACCATTTATAATTTAATTAATAAATATAAAATAATATAAAACTCTGTCAGAGTATTTTAGATCAGTGTTATGTCTGCATTGGCAAAAGAATGTTTGTTCAAAAACCGTTAACAGAACTGAAAGTCATTAAAATAATTTGATTCAGTATTTTTTTAAAAAGGAACTGGTTTTGAACATAAACTGGTTCTTGGTTTCGAACTCTATAGATACGGCACACACAGAATGCTTACTAGCTCAGTGAGAAAATTAATCCGAGATGGGGTACACGGTCGATAGAGATATTTATAAACATATGTATGACTCGATATTGCAGTATCAATAAATACAGCTCAATCTAATAAAAAATTGACTATGCCACCCAATATTTGCATGTGCTGTGTATTTTTGTGCTTATTAGAGTACTGTGTTGTTAGCTTAGCAATATGCTAACTTTATTGGAATCAACTGTATATGAGTTGCACCTTCTGTGTATTATCTTGCTAAAAATAAACTGGTCACTTTGTCACTGCAAATTGTGGTCAGTGTAAACTAGAAGGCAAATACCTATGTAGGCAGTTGACATCGAGGCAGCTCACAAGCTTACAACATGGTTTTTTGTCTTAGTTTTACATGAGGATAAGCAAACACACTTGAACCACGGGAAATAAAAACATTAAAACCCTCACAGTCTTCACTGCTCAGAAATTGAATCATAAGAACAAATACCAGGATGACATAATTGAAGACAATGAGTTTCACTAAGCTAGTGCTTTATATTTTGTAATTAATACACAGTTTATTGAGAATAGTGTTCTCACAAACACCTTGAAATCCCCACCTCGACTCTCAGGGGCGGACAGAAGAAATTTGCAGCATAGCTCCCCTGACAATATTATCTTCAACGAGCAGACAATTTGCTTCTTTGTTTAAGACACGAATACCACTGAAAACTTCATTATGGAAAATCCTATAAATAAAAGGCAGTCGGTATAGAGTTATAGCGATCCGTTGTACTGAGTGCCAACGTTCTTCCATATAATGGATCTTTTTTTTTTTTTTTTTTTTTTACTAGATCAAGTGAAGGTTGTGTCGACCTCTTGAATGGCCTACATTCTAATGGGGGAGCTAATTGCATAATTTGTTTTAGAATTAACTGCTAATAGCAGCCAAACTCTCCCTCCCTTACTTCCCATTTAACTGGAATTTATGGAGGTTTTGGACAATGACTCATCAATACTGTGTGAAAATAAAGCCATCTAAAGTCAACAAGATTCTGAATATGAAAAGGCACATACTGAGTTAATTTGCAGATGGAATTGATATGCAAACTGAGAACAACTTATTTTAAATCAAGACTTTTCCAAAGGATAATATTCAATTAGCAGTGATTACTAGAGTGGCACTTGTACGTTCAAGAAACAGAAATTTAAAAATGTGTAGTGATAACACAAGTCTTACCCATAATATTGTATTTAATTAATTGTTTGAATCGATGGACATGCATACTTAGGTGGGATAAGCTATGATGGCTGGAATGTCTCTCAAGCCAGGCAATAACTTGGGCTCCACACGATGTAATAACCAAAGATAATTTCTAAACGAAACCAAACAAACAAAGCTCAACTAAAACACAGAGGAAGAGACGCAGACCGGGCGCAAGATTCAATCAGTAATGTGTGAGCCAACTGTCAGTCAAACTCCCTTACACCTTCATGAGTTTTCATCGCAATGCCTTCCCTTAAAAGAAAAAAACAAAACATCAAATGTTCAGAAAAACTATTCCAATATTTTAAGATAATTAGAGAAGTAAAGTTCGTCAAAACAAACTTTGATATTAACTTGCCAAAGCCTTGCCTAACCTGACAGTATGAAGGTTAGTTTAAAGTTTAAAGTTTGTACGTCTTGTGTAGTCTGAATACCTGGGATGTTTGAAGAGAGATTTGAAGTTCAGAAGGATGTAGATATTAGTAGGTAGTTACTAAGGTGTTCCGAGTGGTTGCAGTTGCCAGGATGTTCTGCAAGATTTTTAAGGTGTTGTGGCTGGTTGTAAGGACATTGCTAGGCAGTGTCAGGGTTTTATGGATGGCTGACCAACAGAAAGACTGGTCTAACTGACTGATTGAATTACTGACATTAAAGGAGGGACCTGAAAAATGGAGGGACCATTTTTTAGGGAGCAGAATATCATCTGAATTGGAGACAAACTCTTTTGACTGAGAAAAATGTCAAATAGCCAACAAAATATGTCCTGGCAAACCAATAGGGCTGTCAACTGGGCTGAGAGACTAAATTCGAATTTCTACCAAATTTGAATTAAATTAGAATTTTAAAGTCACCAGATTTTTAAATTTACATTGTTTCCTTTGTCTACAAGAGTTGTAACAAATACATATAAACCATAGTGTTACATTATCGCAAAGAACATTCATGGCTGTTGAAAATAAAGTGCATTCCATTTTAAACTAAATTGGATAAAAAATAAATAAATAGAGGCAACAGCTAAAGACTTTCACCTAAGGGGCTGTTCACACCGAACTCTTTTGCGTCCATTCACACAGTTTTCCAATATTTATTTATTTTTTTAAACCTGTACTAGACAAACATCTTTGACTGTTTCGCTGCATTTTGTAGTTTATTCAGCATCTTGAGCAGAAGTTCTGTGTCTTTTAGATGCCTTTTAGATGCTTGGCACACATCCAAAACTCAAATGCACAGTTTTAGCATTTGAATGTTAGTTTTTATCTTAAATTCTACAAATATTTGAATTTTTATTAGACAGCCTTAGAAACCAACACTCTAACATCATAGCACCGAGTTTTGCACTTACAAGCGCTACTCACATTTTCCTAAAAAAAATATGTACAAATCTAGATACTATCATTACTGCTACAATGACAGCAACAATATAAGAGTAGTCTTGGTTGAAAAGCATAAAGTTTAAGGGGGGGGGGGTGTGGGATATGTGACATTAGCAATTTGTGAAGCCTACGCTGCATTTCTTGCAACTGACTGATTCCACCCCAAAATGAAATATTTTTCCCAATCACTTAACTTCATTTGCAGTAGCCAATGATCTGTGTCCTCGCATCTCCGACACAATGATATGATATATTACAGCTCACTCACAATGCCTAAAGCCTCCATTTTAATTAAGGTCCTCCTAAAGTGCAACCTTTATAGTACATTACCACACTGGCATGGAAATAATAGGGAAAAGGTTCACAATAGTGAACGTCTTTTTATTATTTGGTAAATAATGGTCGCTTGTTCAAACTTTCCATCATAGACGGTGTTTGGAATTTGATTGTAACCTCAGGTTCCATACTCTATTATGCCTCATTGGAACCTAATATTGCTTTGCATTGTGTTTTAAATTGAAATATGACAGAACTACTGAAAGGACACATATTTAAGTAACTGTTTTATTAGCTTCTATTCTACATTTTTAGCTTTACAATCATTTGGATCATTCCCTGTGCAGCATTCAGGGTGAGCAAATTTGTTCTCCAAAACCAACTCCCTTCCCAAGCATGTGAACAGTTAGCCAACAGTCTATTGCAGAGTTAGAGATTTCATATTGCAATGAAGTTTATCAATTTACCTCTAAATTTGTAGCAGTTAAAGAAATAGTTGTTCCATGCTGCTCCAAGCATTTTGTTTCCATGTAACACAAAATAAGAAGTTTTGAAGAATGTTTAAGCAGAATATATCTTTTTCCATACAACAGTTTCTGTAACCTGTAACAGTCAAAAGTGACCATGACTGTCAAGGTCAAAAATGGACAAAAATCACCCTAAAAGCACCATTAAAATACTCCACAAGACTCATGCACCATATTGCAAGTCTTTTGAAGCCAAACAATAGCTTTGTGTGAGGAACAGACTGAAATTAAGGTCATTCTTCCCTCCAGCCAAAGCATTCGCAATCACTTTCAGATTAAAAAATGGCACTGCACCGATTTTACATCATTGACAACAAATGCCATTGATTCTTACCTGTCATTGCCAAACGTAATGGGCCAGTTTAAATATGCGGAAAAAAACTCAGGGAGCTGCAGCAGAGGGGGAACAAATAACCTACATTTCACTCAGTTCATTACACAATGTTATTGCATGACTTTCAATATAGTGCATGAGTCATATGGATTACATTTATGGTGTCATTTTCTTGATACCCAAGGTTGCTATAAACTATAAAAGGTTGTTGAATGGAAAAGAGCTGCATGAAGTTTCTTCAGAGTAAAACATTTCTACTTCTATGTTCAGGTTTGGAAATACAATGAATAACAACAATATTTTCATTTTTCTGCAAAGTATTCCTTTTAAATAAACAGAAGTGACCCAAATTAAAAGTATGTCCATGTAGTGTAACAATAACTGTAATGAATTGTGAAGTGATTATACTGAAAGGTGATATACACTGTGTCACAAGGCTGTAAGCATGGGAGGGAGGCATCATTACTACAGAAGAGTTTGAAATATAGGCATGGTGTGACACCGACTCCACTGAAGGGTTCTGTATTTCATTTTTTTTTTTCCAAATCCAACAGACAGACACTGTTAAAAAAAAAAAAAATGGGGGGGGGGGGTGGCAACATGAATGACATGCTGGTCACGGAAGACCACGGATAATGGGGAAATGGTTAAATATGGAACACATACCTGTTAAAAGAGTCCCAGTGTGAGGTTAAGATCCATTTGAGAGGCATGGTGAGAGAAAGAGGAGAGAAAAATCTGATTAAATACATATACTGTAGATATCACTGATTCTTGAAATAACAAGTCCCACAACTATGCTATTAGTTTTAAAAGTAGAAACATTTCCACTATGAAATAAGATAGCAGAGGTTTCACAATTGGGTCTGATATTGCACTCGTACCAAAAACCGATACCATCTGATGTACAATTTTGTCATTCCATAAAATTCAGCGCACAAATTAAACACGTTATGTCCTAGAGTGATTATTAAACTGCAAAGGATGCGATTCAAAGAGATAAATTTATAATTTGCATGTGCTGCACACTTCAAAGTGAATGTGTGGAGCCAGTGATGTGCCGACACCTTTTAGAGGTGCTTGGCTCATACACACAGAAAATAAAACACCAGCATGAGTTTGTAGCAGATGACAGCGAGCAGAGCTCTAATTCACTTTGTAGCACGAGGCATTTTCAGACTACATATTTAATTAAACAGCAGCCTTTTGCAGTTTAATAATCACATTGGGTCATGTAGCGACCTGCTTTTCAGGAGGTGAGAAGCTATTGTCAAAAACACACAGAAACGGAAAGGGCTTCACTCCAAAATAAAAGCTTCAGCCAAAATAAAAGATCAATTTACATGGAAAAAACTACGACAGAAATGTATCACTGCTGTATAATTTTGTAATATTCACTGTAATACTACTACTACTACTACTACTACTACTACTACTACTAATAATAATAAATCAGTAGTAAGAGTATTATATTTTAACAATATCTCACATCTGTGATACTCTGTTATGCAGCACTTTTTTTTTTTTTACAAAAAGAACTCCAATGTTGTGCTTTGGATTGTGCAGTGAGGTCCTGTATAAAAGCACTTCATTTGATAAATGATAATAATAATAATAATAATAATAATAATAATAATAACAATAATAATAATAATAATAATAGTACAATATTATGTTTAAAATTAATGGTTCTATTTTCATTTGATTCAAGTTTTAATGAATTCATTTTTTTAGACATCATGTTGATGAAAATAAATAAATAAATAAACTGCTGATTTGGAATTCATAAAAAAATGGTATCAGCAAACATCTAAACATTATTAAAACAAGAAAAACTTAATTGAGAAGCAGAATGACATAATATTGGTCAAACCTGTTGATGTTCATGTCTGACTGTGGTGACAATTCAGTAGATTGAGCAAGGGATGGAAATTGTTGACTTTTATTTTATTTGTTTTTTATCTAAGTTGACCCATGCAAGTGACAGGCAAGGAAAAACAGTAGGTGACTGCACCCAAACATGGGTGAATATATCATGCTGTACAGATTAAACCAAAGTATTCCTTAATACATAAACTTTTATTTTGTATTTTTTCAGTTTGTTCCCAGTACTGAAAAATCATCTAGTTTTTACCCATGTCCCACTGCTGCAATGTCTTTCACATAACCTTTCACACAATAACACAAGCGTAAGAGAAAGCGAGATTGTTGATTGACAGTTGGAGAGGGCCATCAGTAGATTTAATTCCAGATTGCAGTGCTATCTACAGAGATAGGCGGAGGTTATCAATGACCACTTGCTCTGCATTCTAAAGCACCCAACCCCCCCAAAAAAGTAAACCGGCAAGTCACCACCACATTACGAAAAGGTGCGATTCCGCATTGAGAATCCTGGATATGTAATAAAGGTGAACGTTACGCTTTGAGAACAAGATGGTTTAAAGTTTGCTGCTTTTAATGTTCGCAATGACCTGAAATGAATTTGGAAATGTTTCCCCACTTTTGCTTGGGAAGAAAAGAGGAACAAAAAATGTGATGTTGCCTTAACTAACATAGGGGAGACTGGGGCTAGATGTCACACTCTTCACACTTTCTTAAAACTCAATTTCCAAACATAACTTTTAAATAGACATGAAACCTCAAAAAAATTTCTGCCATGTACAGGTTGCACATAATTGAAAACAACGATAGCACTCATTATGTTTATTGTTATTGTTATGAGTAAAGTGGTTATTTTTCGTTTTTCGTTTTTTTGAGCCATTTCGTTCTTCCAGATTTAAAACTAAACTTAAAGCAACATCATAAAATAACATGACGGCTTGTTCAAAAGACAATTATGACAACCGAAATCTCAAAGGCATGTCAACTCTCTTTTTCGTTTCCTTGACATTGTGCGAAAGTTAATGGGATTTTGTTGTTAAGACAACAAAGTTGAAATATTGGATAACTTTACACAGACAAGGTTAGTAAGCAATTTTATAACACTAGAGTAATGTTAACACGTATTGTGGCTATACTTTCGAAAAACAGTGTGTAATTAATGTTTGGGTAATTGGACCCATTTACTTTAATTATCTGCCTTTGTGAACACAATTATTTTCTTTAGAAAAAGAGGGATGAGTCAAAATTATGCCACAAATACTGTCAATAGAGTTTCACTTGTATTAAACCAGAAACATTTCTTTTAAGAATAAATATCTATGAATTGATATTAGGTCTTTAAGCAGTCCTCGTTTTGGTGGACATGCCTACTTTCACTTAATTCTCAAAAGTTTGAACAAAATATCAGAATCTTTGATTTGCAAACTGTTCCATCATCTTCACTCTTCAGACTTCATACTTTTGTCCCATGACTGACATACAGCAAAGTGCCCAAAAACTCTTTTGCTTTCTCTCACATTTGATGTTCAGCCATCTCTATCGTGAGTGATAGAGAGTGAGTTGTTGTGCTTGACCCCCTCCACATTTGTGTAATTGGACTTTTAACTCCTAAAAGTTACTAAGCCCTTGTGACAACTTCCCCATGTGACAACTAGCCCCACTCTTCCCTACATTCATGCTCTCAGCTCCTGTGTTGGACAGTCTGTAATTGGGCAGCAGAAAAAAGGGTGTGCTGACGACAGCATTATCAGTTATTTACTCATGATGGTGACTGTACTTGACTGGCAGTATCTGTAGCAATCATCGCAGGTCATTTCGCCCAGAGGAAATGGCTCTTTTAAATTCTGTTCATCACATGCCCATTTTCCAGTTAGCTGCGGTGTCATCAGATTAAAGACCCGCTAAATGCTAAAGCGCCGCGTCGCTGAGCTTCACAGACTGCTAATGGCACTTGCTAACATGTTCTCTGAAATTAGCTGTATAATAAACAATCACTTTAAATGCACATGCATTTGCATTGTTTGCACATGGGTTTCCTGGAATGAAAGCACTATTAGATTTATAATCACACTCATTTTTAAAATTTAAAATTTCAATTTTTTTTAAAGCTATTTTATCCTCAGGGCAGATGAATACTGAGATAGCAGGGTGACATATCAGATTCCTTATGAATAAAAAACAAAAGAAGAACTCTATTAATACACACCTGAAGTACTTCAGAAAAATATATATGTATGTACAGTATATATTGTCTGAAGTGGTAGACTTCTGTATCGGCTAGGCTGCTTTATTAGCCAATATTATGGCATATTGAGATTATCAGCATCAACCAATAACTTCACAAATAACTTGTTTAACTGATTTCAAGAATACTCTCTAGATATACTGTATGTATCGGTCATTGCAATACCATATCGGCCAACCACTAACTGTATAGAATAGAATAGAATAGAATAGAATAGAATAGAATAGAATAGAAAATCAGGGCAGAACAGGACAGTACACGACAAGACAGAACAAAATAATTTAATAATAATTTAATGTAATTTACATTTTCTAATGAAAAAATAGAATAGAATAGCAAAGAAGGACAGAACAAAATAATATAATAGAACTGAATAGAATAGTAGAGCATGACAGAACAAAACAACAGGATAGAATAGAATAGAATAGAATAGAATAGAATAGAATAGAATAGTAGAGCAAGACATAACAACAGAAAAGGACAGAACAATAGAATAGAATAGAACAGAATAGTGGAGCAGGACAGAACAATACAACAGGACAGGACAGAATAATATAATATAATATAATATAATATAATATAATATAAGTACAGAATAACTGATGACGGACCGTTGAATTGTTTAAAAATAATGCACACCCGAGGTGGTAATGCGTTACACCTTGGGTGTGCATTATTTTTAAACAATTCAACAGGCCGGAGTCAATTACTCCGCTTATACCATGGTTATCACACCATAAGACATCGTTCAGGGTTTTATCTCAAGACATTTTCTGGTTTTCATCCCTAAAATGCTCTTATGAGCAGAACTACTTTCTTTCGCCACAGATTCAGTGTCATGCTAATTCGAAAAGTCACTTCAGAACTAGCAACGGAGGCTTGCGCTGCTTTACTCGAGGACTTACTGGAGTAACAAGGTAGTGCGTTTGGGTGTTTATGCGTGTGTGTGTGAGTTAGTGCATGTGTGTGTGAGTGTGTGAGTGTGTGAGTGTAAGAGAGTTTGTGAGTTTGTATTTGAGGGATCGAAAGACAGAAACTGAGAAAATTAGATATCTCGCTTCTGGGATTACCTTTTTTTTGTTGCAGCTCTCGTCAGAAGTAATATCGCTTCAAAATAGCCAAGATGCCTGTCGCCATATTCCCATTATAAACCTTAATAATTTTTTTTCATCCCCACTGAGATGCAGGAGTGTATAATATAATACAACATAATATAATGTAATAGAATAGTAGAGCAGGACAGAATAATATAATATAATAGTAGAGCTGGACAGAATAATAGAACAGAATAGAATAGAATAGAACAATATAATATAATGTAAATGTTTAAATACCATTAAATAGTCACTTGGAAATAATACTTGTTAAATACACTGTGGATGTACTAGATTAAAATTAAAACTCATATAAGCGTATAGTCAAACAAACTCAGCTGGCTTGGCTGGCGTTTCAGTTACTAGAAAGTGTGACAGAGCATGCTTGCAGGCATGACTATGTTGGCAGAGGTTCATAATTAGGGATCATCTCATAGCAGGATGTAGATTATATTCATTTTAACATGTGGCTTTGGCTGCATGCTGGGCCATTCCTTGTACTGCCTGCCCGAGACACTTTTCATCTGTTTGGGGCAAAACTCTGCACACTGAAGGACACGGGTGGGGAGGTGAACTGAAGCCCTCTGCCCAGATTCACCCCAGACACTATTTCTGGACTTGCACTGATTGAAACCCAGCTTTAGCTTTTATAGACAGAAATTGGATTCAGTGTAGAGAACCATATAAGAATTACCAAAGCAAAAGTGCCTGTTTCTAAAGACCTTATTCAGAGAAGTGGCATATTTTATTTTTGATGTAAAAAAAAAATGATGCTGTGAGGGAGCGTTACAGTCAACAGTGAGTTGTAGTGCTGTTTACATTTGTGTTTAGCTAATGAAACATTGAAAATGCATCATCCCAAAAACATTAATGGACAAAACAACTTAAAATGAGATGATCTAACTGGTCTTGTTTTCTTAAAGAGCACCTATTATGGTTTTTAAACATGCCTAATTTTGTTTTAAAGGTCTCATACAATAGATTTACATGCATCCAAGGTCAAAAAACACATAATTTAAATTGCAGCATTACCTTTTTTTCCCCAGTGTTAAAAGCAACTCCTTCAATGATCCGTTCTAAAGGATTCATTCTAAACTCCTCCTTTCAGAGAGCCTACTCTGCTCTGATTGGTCAGATGTCCCAGTCTGTTGTGATTGGTCTACCGCTTAGTTTAGTGTTTGAGGGCGGGTCAAAGCTGTTAGCGAGCAGCCAATGAAGACCAGAGGCAGGTTTTCTGTTACCAAATTACGTAGGTTAGTACAGGAAGTAAGTCTAGAATCGGTTCTTTCTTTTGGGTGTCAATAACTCCATTTGTCCTGCACTTTGATTTTTGAAACTTTGCAGACTTTTTTACATTCACAAACAGCTATATAACACACAACATGAAAGGTAATATTTGAAAAACCACAATAGGTGCTCTTTAAGATCTGTGATATAATACCTATATCTACCCTTTACAGCTTCGACTGAATTCCTGTCTAAAATGAAACAGTGAGCTTCTCTGAATACGGTCTATAAAATAGCTATTTTTAAGCTTCTATGATGTCATAGAAGAAACCTGAAGTCCCAAATGATGTCATAGAAGAACTGTTTTAAGTTTCATATAACCCCTTTTCTGACCTAGAGTTCAGGTCCTTCCAATGAGGAACTTCTGGAAGGAGAACTTTTTAGAGGAACAACATTCAATTGCACCTGCAATAGAACCATTGTGATGACTTTATCTAGTATCGACTGTTTTTTCTTCTGGCATTGCTTGCACATGCAATACAATAGCAACAACAACAACACAGAGAGGAAAAAACCAAAAAAAACAACACCGATTGAGGACGCCAGGATTGAAGCTTTGCTTTTTTTTAGAAGAGCTGTCAAAATTAATGCATTAACGCATGTGATTAATAAAAACGTTTAACGCATCGATTTGTCTTAATCGCGATAAACACATTTACCATTAATGCAGCATAAACCAGCATAAAAACTGGCTGAGAGGGCGGAACCTTTGCGATGTGTCTGCTGGAGTCACTACACTGATGCACACAGCAGTGATTCAGTGTCAGAGATAAAATGATGACGAAAGGACCTCTCAACACTATCTGTGACCGTTGTAACTTGTGACAGAAATCAAGTATTTTTCAGCCTAAGTAAGGCACATTTTAATTACCATAGAAGCACGTCAATCTTAACTATCACCAAAACACAGAATGAGATGTTTTTGTATTCAAGTGCTTTTCATGTGGAGCTCAAAGCGCCGCTTGACGCTTGCGCCCTGACGCGAATCATGAACGCAGAAGTTAATTGTCGACGGTACAGTTGCAGCGCTCTGTAGCCTTTATACATAACGGTAAATTAATTGAACATATGGTAACCATGGCACAGTTTTAAATTATTTATCTTTATTTTCTTCTCTGTTTAAGCCATAAAAAGTTTTACAATGTGGAAGTAAACAATAACACAAAACATGAATGGTTTGACTTTGGATTTTGTGAATTGGTTGAGCTGTAATTCTCAAAAAATTATCACTCAGAATTTTTTATTTTTAATATTTACGCATTTCAATTTCATAACAAAATTCAATCAAATTGAACTGAGTAATCTTTAATAAAAATGAAATAAAAAAATTAAATACATCTCAAAAATAGGCTAAAATATTTTGTGTTTGAGTAAGTTCATTTAGATTCATCAAAGGCATCAGAATGTCAATGTACAATAGCTTTACTTTATCAGTTTTTAATTAAAAGGTTTTATTCATTGCGCACTTTATTAAGTAGCAAATAAAATGTCAAGAAAAAAATCTGTATTTTTCTATTCTTAGTTTTATTCGTTTAAATGCTCAACAATTTTGATTGCATATATATTTATACATTTGGATTAATTGATGTTAGACAAGTGCACAAACGATGAACAATCACTCATGAACACGTTCAATATATTTAGCATTTGCTATCATTTGTAACATGTTCTGTTTGATAAGTGAAAAATGAAAATTGCATTATTTTCAAATTTTCATTAAATTAGCTACTTTTACAATTTTACACTATCATAGCTTTTATAAGATTAATTTGTGTTAGATAGCCCAACATGCTTTTTAAGCAGCAATGATCATAACAAAATTGTGATATAAAAACATTTAAGAAGTAATTTAAGTAAAAACAGAATTACTTAAATTAGTGAAATAATCTTTACTGTGTGATTATTAGGTAATATACATAAGTTCCATATTATGCCATATAGAAGAACCTTTTAAAGTTTCATATCATGTCATAAAATAACCTTTTCAAGTTCCATATTATAAAAAGAAAAAGTGTTTTAAGTTTGAAGTGAGGCAATTTTAGAACATTAAGTTCCACATGATGCCATATATGTACTTTTTAAGTAACTACTGTAGGATGACATAGAAGTAGTTCCATTATTCTTTAGTAAACCATATGGACTAGTTCTTTAAAGAACCATGGAGGCCTACAATAGTCTTCTGTTAATATATGATACCTAGAATCAATACACTGATCTATAGAACCTCTAATGTAACATCAGGAACTTTTTTCAACATCCAAAGCCAACTCAAGAACCACACAGATTGAAAACTGGTTCATGATAAGTAGAGGGTTCTATGTTTAACCTAAATTGCAAAGAACCTTTGTGATAGTTCATGAATATAATTTCTATGATTCACTTATCCTCTTTGGTTGCTCTAAAGCCATTTGACATTCTGTCTTTCGTGGAACACAAAAACAGAAGTTAGGCAGAATGATAGCCACAGTCACCATTCACTTTAATTGCACTTTTTGTACCATAAAATCAAAGTGAATGTTGACTAAGAACCCTCTTTTTATGTCCATCTAAATTACAGAACAGAATAGAACAGAATAGAATAGGCAGCCTATGAAAATGAATGTACAGGATCTCAAACCACACCAGACATTTGCTAACATTTCTCAAACATGGTGGTATAATTGATGTATCTGTTGCTGCAGGCATTCTCAGGAAGGGAGGCTTGATGCACTCTTTCCACTTTTCTTTTTTTCCACCCCATCCCTCTTTCACCACCTGCCACATGTTGCTACGCCAGATCTCCCTCCATCGAGAGGAGCGATTCCAGCGAATGAAAGACGGTTCACACACTCTTATTCAGCCATCCATCAGACAGCATCTGACTCGCACACACGCGTAGCTGTGCAATTAAGACCAAACGTCATGGAAAAGCATAAATCAGTCACAGCAAAATAGGGTGTGTGCTGAAGTAAGGAAAATGAAACTTGCTATTTATTCGACCTTATAACGCCTGTGGATGTTTATATACATTGTTGTCTAGAAGAGGTCATGAAAATATTGCACTGACAGTTCACTAAATCTAATATACAGTACGTCTTTTTCTATGATTGTTCTAGGCATTTAAAGCTATCTGATCTATACAGAAAACTGTTAAATGAAGCAGCATGTAATGTTGTGGAATGTATTATGTTAAGTCATTTCGTGGTTGAAATATATATTCTGTCATTATTTTCTCATCCTGTCATTTTAAACATACTATTATTATTGTCTTTTCTTTGGAACACAAAAGGACACCTTTCACCATATTTAAACTGGTGCATCACATTCAGGCTAGTATACTGCCCCTAGTGGTCCATTTCTGCAGTTACACACTCGTGCTGGCAGCCAAGAGCTGGATCCTGTATAAAAAGCCCAACAACGGGCACCATTCAGTCACTGCCAGCCTGAATGACCAAGTACAGGGCTCAGCTGTACACTAGCATATCAATTCCCCCCAAAGACAATCAACCCAAGCCGACTGACTAATAAATGAACAAAGCGACAACTGAGAAAGTCACACATAGATGCCCGTCAACAATGTCTAATTGGCAACACATTTGTTTGTCATTTGCAGAACTTTAACGCTTTCCATAAACCCAACTTTCTAATTAGAACTTGATGGTTACAAGAAAATATGTCATTATTTTGTGGGGAAACGCTGCATGCGCATGGCACTTGGCGTTGACTAATTAAATCTATTTTGTCTATGCACTGCAAATGAACCTTGATAAGCAATGTGATCTCATTAAATGACAGCACAACAAATGCAGCGCTGTGCCTTGATGCAACGTGTGCAATGTTTTCCCGAGAACAGACCTCTGATACTACCTCCCAAACAGCTGGGAGCCGGAAGATTTTTGAACCAGCGTTCTTCCTCTTTCATTCATTCACTGCCTTACCCACAACCATTCATCAAATACAAGTACTTGCACCAGAGTCACTATTTTTAAGACTTGTGTCTCTGCAGAACAAAACTGGGCCGTCTGGCACCAACAAACATCCATGTGATTATCTATTCAGTCAATCGTGTGGCAGCAGTGCAGTGCATAAAATCATGCCAATACGGGTCAGGAGCTTCAGTTAATGTTCACCTCAACCATCAGAATGGGGAAAAAATTTTAACTCAGTGATTTGGAGCGTGGCATGATTGTTGGTGCCAGACGGGCTGGTTTGAGTATTTCTGTAACTGCTGATCTCCTGGGATTTTCACACACAACTGTCTGTAGAATTTACTCTGAATGGTGCCAGAAACAAAAAACATCAAGTGAGCAGCAGTTCTGTGGATGGAAACGCCTTGTTGATGAGAGAGGTCAACAGAGAATGGCCAGACTGGTTCGAACTGACAAAGTCTACGGTAACTCAGGTAACTGCTCTGTACAACTGTGGTGAGAAGAATATAATCTCAGAATGCTATTCTGAGATGCGGGTTGGCACTGTTTCGGCGGCATGTGGGGGACCAACTCAATATTAGGCAGGTGGTTTTAATGTTGTGGCTGATCGGTGTATATATATATATATATTCAGAATGCAAGGCTACATTTGAATGGCTAGAAAGACACATTTTGCACCCACAAAACCTCCATCGTACTAAGCTAACACACACAGTACAAGGCAAGTAATTCTATGAAAATGTTGAATTTTGTGCTAAATGATAAATAGAAATGATACTACTGTATTTATTGACTCTTTACATGATAAGCTTCAAAATGAATTAGTTACAGACACTTCTGATCAGGCATTACAAACAACTACCCAAGGGGGGCAGGAGCTAACTGGACCATGCTTACCAGTTAAACACTTGGTTAGCTCATGTGCTCTGACACATTGAATTTCAGCACTCTCCGGACATCAGATGTTCGCTTCCTATCCTCTATTCACTATCTGTATCCATAAAAGTTGAACAAGGAATTTGTTAGGGGAATCTGTGTTTGGGGAGGTCTCAAAAGGTCATGGGATAGTTTATAAGAAGGTGAAATGCATTAAAGAGTCAAGAAGTCCTACTTGAACTTTCCACTCTAAGATTTCTGGTTTAATTGACTAATTCATAGCCTGAAGAAAACAGAACAAACTGGAAATGTGACCGACAAAGCACCATGGAGTCAAGAGTAACTTCTTTTCATGTCATGCACAAGCGTGTAATAAATCATCCACACAATCACTGACCTGCACTCTGACAAACTAGAAATGAAAGTCTTTTCCCTCATGATAAATAATGTTTTCTCTGCCCTCAGGCTTTCCATCGCCACTATGTGTACATGGGGGAGGTGACAGCATCAGGCCCATTTCTTCTGACATCAACAGTAGAAATACAAATACTGATTTTGAACCTTTACTGTTCTTCCATGCCATGGTCCAGTAGGGAACCTTTACAACTTTGGTTGACCATCTCACCATTGGTGTGGTGTATCATAAGACAGTGACATACAGCATTGTGACTCAACCCATTTAACTATTTTTACATAAAGTGGACTATTTCCAAGATCAACAGGAAACTAGACTAACATTTTCATGGATGTTTGCCTGTGCAAAACTAATCACAATGATGCTAGTTTGTTGCTATGTGGTTAAGTTGTTTGGAATGTTTTTTGGCATGTTATGCGGATGCTTGGATGTTCCAGGTGGTTGCTTACAGGCTCAAGTAAAAAAAGCCCACCCCCAAGTCTCTATGATATTCTGGTCCTAGATAATTTATGGTACAAGTCCTTCCTTTAATGCAACTCTATGAGATTTTGTTGTCTGTTTTATCGTTCATCAGGTAAGAATCGTACGCCACAATCACTTAAAAGTAATAGCACAGCAATCTTTAACAAGCTGCACAGTTTGAAGTATCATTATTGTCTGTAGCACAAACGGTGCACAAACAGTGCTACTCACCTAAGTTTAATACTTAAAGGGATAGTTCAACCACAAATTAAAATTCTCTCATCGTCTACTCATTCTCATGCCATCCCAGATGTGTATGAATTTCTTTATTTTGCTGAACACAAACAAAGATTTTTAGAAGAATTTCTCAGCTCTGTAGGTCCATACAATGCAAGTGAATGGTGACCAAAATTTGAAGCTCCAGAAAGCATATACAGTGTCACGTTTATGTGTTTTTTCATGTTTTGTGTTCATGTCTTTTATTTTGAAAGTTGAATTCCTGTTTCATTGCCATGTCATGTGATCTGTTCCCTCATGTGATCCTCTCTTGTTCCATGTTTTGTTCTCATTGGTTTGTGTTCATGAGTCTTGTTATCTTGTTATCAGTTCTGTAATGTCATTGGTTCATGGTTCGTTGTCTTATTATTAGTTCAGTCTTGTGATTGGTTGTCTTGTTGACTTGTTACCCATGTCTGTGTATTTAAGCCCTCATGTTTGCCATTCTCTCTGGTCAGGTATTGTTGGTGTCAAGTCTAGTCTATGGTTTATGTTTGGGATGCCACTGTAAATAAACTGCACTTGGGTACTTCACATCATTTTCGTCTGCCTATCATTGCCAGCTATGCTACATTAAGGCAGCATAAAAGTAATAGATAACACTCCAGTGGTTTAATCCATGTCTTCCCAAGCGATCTAATTGATTTTGGGTGAGAACAGACCAAAATCATATTTGTTTCACTGTACATTTTGCCAATGGAGTCTCTAGGCACAATCATGACTTCAAGCTCAATTATACTTCCTAGAGTAAGGAGGCTAGTGCAATCGAACTTGAAATCATGATTGCCACGGAGAATGCTAATATGAAGTTTTGATTTTTTTTTTTTTTTAAAGGAGTTATATTTTAGTCTGTTCTCACTCAAAACCGATTGGATCACTTCAGAAGAAGCTTGATTAAACCACTGGAGTCTGATGTATTACTTTTATGCTGCCTTTATGTGCTTTTTGAAGGTTCAAGGTTTTGGTCACCATTCACTTGCATTGTGTGGACCTACAGAGCTGAGGTATTCTAAAAATCTTTGTGTTCTGCAGAAGAAAGTAAGTCATACACATCTGGGATGGCATGAGGGTGAACTATACCTTTAAGGTTAGCTGTTATGCAAGTTATTACATTCATTTTGATAAAAGATCTGCCATTTGTTTAGCTTTGGAATAATGTTCAGTTATGAATCAAGCTAAATCACATTTTGATTAAGAATTCCTCATTTGTAAGCCACTTTGAATAAAACTGTCTGCTAGATTATTAAATGTAAATGCAAGAACAGGAATGTGTATTAAAGTAAATAGGGTACATTTTGATTTTATGTTGAAAGGGAGAAATGAGCCCATTTATAAAGAAACCCTCATTCCCATATCAAGATCCATTCTTACAGGTATCTAAACAGTGTATTTTCTAAAGTGCCATTTTACTATGGACTGCTGGGACTAAGAGTTTGTTTAATGTTGCTTCTCTACCAAGCACTTCAAAGGCCTTGTCAGCACCATGGTGCAAAATATTCACCCTGAGACAAAGTGGTCTTAAGCACTGATCTGCCACTGTTTTCTTCACGATTAGCATGCCGGTGGAGCAAAATGTCATTTAGTCAAACAGCGCTCCGACGGATTTGCTGCACTGTTTGTCTTCTTAAACCTACAAGTGAAGAATTGGCAAATGAACCGAAAGCACATGAATAAAACAAGAGAGAACAGCAGAGGTAGAGAGGTTGTACCACCTCTCAGATATCTGGCCACCAGAAATCAATGGATATTTTGATTCAAGCAGACAACAGCATTAGGCGGTAGCACGAGTTGAGAATCTTTTTTTTTTTTTTTTTTTTTTTTTTTTTTTTGGCAAAGGCTGCAGGATTTCAGCACTTTGTCTTTACTAAAAGATATTAACAGCAGTTCTCTCTCCCCGCCTCAGCACCTGACAAGCTTGAACAGCCATTCTACTGTCAACTTGTCTCCTACACGGCTATTTCAGCTTTTTTTAGGTACAGTGATATTCTGACTGAAAAGCTTAACCATTGCAATAAAGCACTCAAACCACCTAAAACAGACAAACTAGCAGGTGCTGTCTTTTTGTTTATTTCAAGAGTTTTATGATAGCATGTTGCTAAGCTAACAATGTGTTACTTCGTTAAGCATAAAAAGCATGTAACAAATATTGGTTAAAATAGTCAGTTTTAATTAGACTTAACTACTTTATCAATACTTTGCAGTATCAAGTGTACAGTTTAAGAATTTTCAGTCAAAATTTCTCTCTACTTAGTCTGCCATAATGGATTCATTTTTCACTGAGCACATCGTAATCCAAGGAGGATAAATGCAAAACTGCCTTAGATTTTGGCCAAAACAATGTATCTTAAAACAATGTTGCTGCCTACATTTTGGAACAGCCTTCATGATGCATTAAAAATGCAGTTTTTAAACAACTCATAAGTTTTTGTAATGGAGATAATGTGTTATAATAATACATATAAAGAAATGACAGGTTGTTCTCAAACCACACCTTTCCCATTTAAGGATGGGTCTCAAAGCTATGATTCGGTGAATTATAAATCAAAGAGAAGTGATTAACATAGCCTTAACAAATACAGGTCATTAGCCGAGCAGATTGTCCGTGACATTTCAACTGCACACGCACCACAACAAATACTAATAGCTGCGTTTCTGACAGCATCCGTCTCCAACAGCTCCTTCATATTATCAGCAGACAGCAGAAGGCGAGGGTATGTCACGCATTCAACGTGCGAGCCAAGACTTTCAAAGGCAAAAAAAAAACACTCACGTTTTCACTCAAAACAAACCTGCAAGCATATTGATTGCTTGATCACAGGTGGTTAAGCCTTTGTAAAAGACAGTCTATGTGGTAAAAACTACAGGTGTTGTAGTGAAACGGATGTATCAGGATATCCAGCTCTTGGGTGCGCACCCCTGTCCCTTCCCAGCATCCTCTGCTTTGAGGGGGTAAGAGCAATGGAGCTCGTTTACTGTAAACAGGAGCAATGGGACTTCTTTGTTGTGTCATTGATGGACATTAATTAGTCATTCAGTGTTTGTCCACATGCATAATTAAGAGGGGGAGGTGGCATTTGCAAGGTGTGGGAGCTGCGGGGGTTTTTGTTCATTATTCTTTCATCTTTTTTGGCAAAGCTCCTTCCTTATGAGTCTTCATGAATGCTCTGTGGATCTACAATCGTGCTGTGATTCAGCTGTCCACATTTACAGTAGCTTCATTGCAAAAGTCAATTTCAAAAGCATGCCTTTAGACTTCGACTTTAGACATAGAATTTGACTTTAAGCTTAGACATTAGACTTGGCGCTTTCTTTGTTCCTAAAAACTGTGACAATATACAGTATAGAGGCGAATTAATAAATTACATGTAGAGATAAATATTATGCCATTATCAACAACAAAGTCGTTTAGGTGTTGTGGGTGTGGCAGTAGAAAAGAATAACTTCAGAGGTCCCAGGATGTGAACAGCTCTGAGTATTCTGACACGACATGAATGCAGCATTAGTTTTAGAATTTAGATTTAAGGCAGAGTTAGACTTTAGACTTGGCCTAAGGCTTCAGACTTAGACTTTAGACAGAGTTATACTTTTGACTTGGGCTTTAGACTTAGGCTTTAGAATTATACATAGAATTTGGTTTTCAGCTTAGACATTAGATTTAGTACTTAGACTTAAGACAATGTTATACTTCAGATTTAGGCTTTAGACTTGGCCTATGGCTTCAGACTTTGCCTAAAGCTTTAGACTTAGACATAGTTAAACTTTAAACTTAGGCAAAGTCTAAAGCCTAGGTCTAGGCTAGGTCTAAAGCCAAAGTCTAAAGTTTAACTATGTCTAAGACTAAAGCTTTAGGCGAAGTCTGAAGCCATAGGCGAAGTCTAAAGGCTAGGTCTAAAGCCAAAGTCTTCAGATTTGGACCCCTTTTGCACCTGGAATTACGATGCATCTCAGATTATCTGATCACATGTGGTCAGTTGAGACACATCGCTGTTTACACCTGGTCACTTAAATGCATCTCCTGTGACCACTTGTGAATGGATTTGAGGGGGAGGGTCTCTGTTTCATAACAACATACATCAATCATTATGTCAGTATGTTAATGCATGATAATAAAGTGCAACAATGTCAGAAAAGACAAAGAAAGAGCAAAACAAACGGTGCGCTGTTACTCCCAGATGCTATTGAAATTTAATCTAAGCACAAACACCACATGTCAAGCACAGTTATCCTTTATTTAATATATTACCTGTATTAAAGGAGCTTCAGGAGTCAGTGCTTGTCATTTGTGTTGATATTAGACACACTAAAGAAGATCCGTGAAGCTCTCGTGATTGTGTATGTATCCGTTTTTGTTTAATTTTCAGATTGGACGGTTATTTCCTTTTAAAGCCTCAAAGTTTAAACACTTGTTTAAACACAGCGGTTGATTGACAGGTGAGGGGCGGCGCTTCACTGCTGCCGGGACACCTGCAGGACAGAGTAGCGCTTACACCTCAAATGCGATCTGGTCACATGCATTTTGACCACAATTGTATGTGGTTTTTGTGATCCAATCACAAAATATTTTAGACCCCATTTAGACTTGTATTTAGGGATAAACACGTGATCGGATCACCCAAAATGCATCTTAATACCAGGTGGAAACAGGGTCTTAGACTTTAAAGACTTGGCTTTAGACTTAAGCTTTAGAATTATTCATAGAGCTTGGCTTTTGGCTTAGACATTAGATTTAGTACTTAGTCTTAAAATGAAGTTAGATGTTAGACTTAGACTTTTGACATATAATTTAACTTTAAGCTTAGACACTGGATTAAAAATGTAGTCTCAAACAAAGTTAGACGTTAGATTTAGGATTTAGATTTGGTCCAAGGCTCCAGACTTGGACTTTAGACATTGATTTACACTTTAGACTTTGGTTTTAAACTTAGCCTGGGGCTTTAGACTTTAAATTTAGGCCTTGCAACAAATGGTGCCCTTGATGTGGATGGTCTTGTGGCCTTTTGCTGGGCGTGTTTGTGTAATCCATTAAGCTGTCTCATTTGTCACTTCATGTTTCAAAAGGGTGCACACAAACACACCCTTTGTGACCACTATGCGCTCTTTTGCAAAGCCCACACTGGAGCCGGCTGGTATATAGCCATAAAAATTACACTTCGACTTCAAACCCTAAACTTAGATTTTAGATCTTGGACTTAGACTTAACTCTAACCCTAAGCCTAACCCTAGCTTTAGACTTAGACTTAAATCGTAGCCATGGACTTTCGTAATGACGCAACTACATAAGAAATACATAAATAAAAACAAATTATTATGCATGCATTTCACAAATTATTATATATTGGCCATTCGGCCCAAGCAGCAGGTACTTGCAGTGCTTTGAATGAGAGAGTCTACAGTATGACTTTTCTACTCTGCTCCCCAGAAATGTATTTTGTGCATGAGTAAATTAGGTGATCATTTTTATCTCACATGCGCTATGGCTTCTGGAGTACGCTGTAAGGAAATTGGAGGGGAAAAGAAGTTTAACATTTATCACATGCCGAGGTTAATCTCTTGAAATGGTGGGATTTTGTTGAAGGGAAGAGGAAAATCCTCAATGCACTCCAGCAGAATTACAGTCATATTTCAGAGCGCTTTTACACCTCTGTCTCTCCTGCTCACCTCCTCCTTACCAAGTATCAAATCATCACATCACATACAGTTGAAGTCAGAAGTTTACATACACTTAGGCTGAAGTCATTAAAACTCTTTTTTTTTTTTAACCACTCCACAGATTTCATATTAGCAAACTATAGTTTTGGCAAGTCTTTTAGGACATCTACTTTGTGCATGACACAAGTAATTTTTCCAACAATTGTTTAGAGACAGATTGTTTCACTTTTAATAGACTATTTCACAGTTACAGTGGGTCAGAAGTTTACATACAGTAAGTTAACTGTGCCATTAAGCAGCTTGGAAAATTCCAGAAAATGATGTCAAGCCTTCAGGCAATTAACCAATTAGTTTCTGATAGGCTAACTCGAGGTGTACCTGTGGATGTATTTTAAGGCCTACCTTCAAACTCAGTGATTCGTTGCTTGACATCATGGGAAAATCAAAAGAAATCAGCCAAGACCTCAGAAAAAAATTGTGGACCTCTACAAGTCTGGTTCATCCTTGTGAGCAATTTCCAAATGCCTGAAGGTACCACGTTCATCTGTACAAACAACAGTACGCAAGTATAAACACCATGGGACCACGCAGCCATCATACCGCTCAGGAAGGAGACGCATTCTGTCTCCTAGAGATGAACGTAGTTTGGTACGAAAAGTGCAAATCTATCCCAGAACAACAGCAAAGGACCTTGTGAAGATGCTGAAGGAAACAGGTAGACAAGTATCTATATCCACAGTAAAACGAGTCCTATATCAACATAACCTGAAAGGCTGCTCAGCAAGGAAGAAGCCACTGCTCCAAAACCACAATAAAAAAGCCAGACTATAGTTTGCAAGTGCACATGGGGGCAAAGATCTTACTTTTTGGAGAAATGTCCTCTGGTCTGATGAAACAAAAATTTAACTGTTTGGCTATAATGACCATCGTTATGTTTGGAAGAAAAAGGGAGAGGCTTGCAAACCAAAAAACACCATCCCAAACATGAAGCATGGGGGTGGCAGCATCATGTTGTGGGGGTGCTTTGCTGCAGGAGGGACTGGTGCACTTCACAAAATAGATGGCATCATGAGGAAGGAAAATGATGTGGATATATTGATGCAACATCTCAAGACATCAGCCAGGAAGTTAAAGCTTGGTCGCAGATGGGTCTTCCAAATGGACAATGACCCCAAGCATACCTCCAAAGCGGAGGCAAAATGGCTTAAGGACAACAAAGTCAAGGTACTGGAGTGGCCATGAAAAAGCCCTGACCTCAATCCGATAGAAAATTTGTGGGCAGAACTGAAAAAGCGTGTGCGAGCAAGGAGGCCTGCAAACCTTACTCAGTTTCTGTCTGGAGGAATGGGCCAAAATTCCAGCAACTTATTGTGAGAAGCTTGTGGAAGGCTACCCAAAACGTTTGACCCAAGTTAAACAATTTATAGGCAATGCTACCAAATACTAACAAACTGTATGTAAACTTCTGACCCACTGGGAATGTGATGAAAGATATAAAAGCTGAAATAAATAATTCTCTCTACTATTATTCTGACATTTCACATTCTTAAAATAAAGTAGTGATCCTAACTGACCTAAGACAGGGAATGTTTTCTACAATTAAATGTCAGGAATTGTGGAAAAACTGAGTTTAAATGTATTTGGCTAAGGTATATGTAAACTTATGACTTCAACTGTACTCTCAAATGTCCCCAAGTATTGGCCATAGTTTTTAACCAACCAGCCTGCTACTCAGGTAAAACATTTAGATACTGCTATTTGAGTGGCAAATATGGAAGTACCTTTTTCTTGCATTTAAAGGTGATGTAATTTTTTATATGTTAAAATACTTTCTACTACCCAGTTTAATATGAAGATACAACTATGAGTAAGCCGTTTGTTGGTTGATTTTGCCTAAAAGTGTAAACTGTGGCTCTGTGATGCGATCAAAACAGAAATTGGTATGTTCAGATTGTTTGTTTAAACATACCAGCCAGCTTGACATGGCAACATTGGTTTAACCAATAATGTGAGCTTTGGGAGGGATTATCTGCTTGTCTGACCAATGGAAAATATGAGGATTTTTCAGGAATCCTGTTGAAAACGGTCATTATTTTTGTAATTCTGTTTGGTGATGCTAGTGGTGCAAAAATAACATGGCATCAAACTATTTTACATCTGAAATATGTAAGAGATCTAATTTATGATTCTCTTATAAAAAAAGTTTCCTATGGGCATGACTCATTTATAGTAAGATTTATCCTTAAATGGCCATATCAGAGCATCTGTTCTTATTCACCTTTGTGGCCCTTTCTCTGCCTCTCTCTTCCACTACCTGACAATAGCAGGTGCCGAAAGGCATCTGGTAAAAATGTACTGTGCTCAGAGCAAATCGCTTCTCACAGTTGTCAAAAGCAACTCATACGCCCGCGTGCATCACTGCAGGTCTATTCAAGCTGCATCTTAAAAGGCAGCTCAATGGCAAAATCGAACAAACATGGGTGGCTTTAAGCCCCATTTCATCGGTAGCTAGGTCTCTCTCTCGCTACAAGGGACTGAAACCAGCACGTCACATGCTGACTTCAAGTCAAATCAGAATGATCGTATTCATGAGATGAGCTCACATGAACGCCATTATTAACATCGTTATTACCAGTGGGAAACTGTAGCCCTGACTTTGGGGGCAAGTTGGAGGTGTGTCAATTAAGGAATCATGGCGGAAGCTAATTTGGTATTGGTCAAAGAAAGTTGTAATTGTGAATGTTGACTGTGCAATTTAGTTTTTATTACTAAATATAAATATCATATGTGACTTTCAAATGGAGTCATAAATACTGAAATTACATGCACATGAATCTTATAGAGTTTTTCATTGACAATGTTGTCTTTTTCTATTTCTTTCTATTTTCTGTAAAGCTGCTTTTGAACAATATGTATTGCATGAACTGAATTAAATTAGTTGGGATGTGGGAAAAGAGAGAGAAAAAAAAATATTCTTATATAAAGCAACTGAAAGCACATCATGTTATTACAATTTCCATACTCGTAAGAAGGAGCCTTCCAAAATGATTTGAAGTTGGCAAGACCTACAATCACACCACAACAGTCTTCTTTATCTGCACATATTAGCATGGGAACAATCAAAAGAGATCATCCATGACTCAAAAATGTGCAGTCTTCTGTAAACAGATTTGTTGCATCTCTTGGTGTGGGATTTATACCTGTATTTTATCGCATTTGCAAATGACTGTCTGCCGCACTGCAAAGTAATTTCACCCTGTCATATTTGTCTTTTAAAATTGTAACAAATTACGGTGATTTATTATGTGGAGCTCTACGAGGTGCCCCCCTTTTTTTTTTTTTCCTGAAGTCACTGATGGCAAGATTGCAGGGCCATCCATTTAAAAAGTGAGGCATTTGACATGAAGACATGTTTCATTCTCTCTCCATGTGACATAGCCCCCTTCCTTTGACTGGAGCCTGTCAGCATAATTCAGCCCATCATCATGCTTTTGTTGGGTAAGACGAGTGTGCATGTGTGAGTGTGTATGTGTGCTAGTGCATCCAAGCAGACAAACCGGAACCTCCTATTCTAGTTTCCACCCATACCCAAGAAGGTCTATAACAGTACTCAATTTGAAATCTGCCATCTTTTCTCATGGGAAAGCACAAAAGTTTTAAATGCCACGCGACTAATCCAGCATGATCAGATGGAAACTCAGCATGTTACTACCGAATGTTCCAGTACCTTGACATCGACCCCATTCTGAGTTACTGACAAGCGGCATCTCCCATCAGACATCTTTGCATTAATTCGAATGCGTTTACTTTCCTGGTGGTGCTACTGATAGTGTGATGCACAAGCAGCCTCAGAGACATGGGTTCCGGGCCTGTGAAAACCAGGAAGTAATCACTAATTCACATAAACAATGATGAGCGCAATTCTGAGTTTGAACTTTTTTCCTCTAAAATTGCATTTTTACTCCACCGACGGTTAGGTTTAGGGTTGGTGTTTGGGTTAGGGACTCGGGAGTAGAGTTAAACTTTTGCACGCGAGTTCTTAAAGTACTGACTAATCCCCCTGCATAAGTTATTTAAAGGTCAAGTATGTAAGCTCTGTGACAGAAGCGTCATTGAATGGAATTGCAAAAATAAACACTGTTTTCAGAACATCTTTCTGAATACACCTTTGATCGAACATTTAACAATGAAAAAGTTATATCAGCTTTAATGCGTGTTGTATTTAAATAAATTTCACCTTGCACTTCACAGCAGATACACTGGAGCACAGATTGTATATTATCAAACATATAATGTCATTAAAACACGCTTAAAATGATTGATTATGATAGATACAATCCGGCTGCAAATGAGATGTGTGTGCCACCATCTTGTTTTCATTGCAATGCTGCATGGTATTCTGAGTTAGTCATAGCAAAGATGGTTCTAAGAATCTAGCCAATCTTGTTGCCCTAGAAGTGTTGAGAAAGAGTGACCGACAATCTGGGAGAAGGATCAAGTTGACTGACTTTAGTTATACATTCTATTTTTGATGTCAGAAAACAGTTGCATTAAAACAACCAGCTCAAACGGTGATGGCTTTAAACTTTTTTTCCAGTACTTTTGTGGCTATATGAATGTTTGTAACATAAAAAATAAAAAAGATATTGTGACATTGAAAAGACTGTTTTAGCAGCTGTTGCAGTTGTTATCTCCTGGTAAACAGCAACGCTAATGCAGATCACACCGATTTGATCGCACACCTCTGAGCACAGCCTAGTATAATCACACTGGTTTGATCATATGTGTGAAGAAGTTAAGAAAATATGCATTCCTGTTGACTGTATTACATCCTTTCCAACTAAAAATACAACTCCCTTTTACAACTCACCTTTGGTGCATTTCACCTGGAAACTGGAGCTCACATGTGCCAAAACATTCAACAACACTTCCAGCTGTGGCCACTGGGGGCAATGGTTTGAATTTCAGTAAGCACAGACCCATTTCAGCAACAAGATCTTTCGACCTACTGCTGCAGTTTTTACAGTGGAATCAGTCTGGCCTTTCACTGGCTACTATTCTGAGCTGTGAAGTCAAAAGCAGCGGTCAGGAAAAGTCAATGTCATGCTTTTTAAAGCTCTCTAAAAACATTGGTCACTGGCAAATCATCCATGCTCAAAAAACTTAAACCAGCCTTTGCTAGTCTTAGCTTGTTTATGGTGGTCTAGTTGGTCTCCCAGTCTGGCCAAGCTATCAGCCAATCAGCCAGTTGGGCTCCCGGAGCAGCTGACATGTATTCAAATCCTCGCTATAATCATCTAATACCCTTAAAACAGACTAGTATATCAAGCTTGGTCAGGCTCTGAGCCCAGCTAACCAACTTAGCCTGATTTAAGCTATTTTTTCAACAGATATCTACAATAATATAATGAAATACTTGCTATTTTTATATTGCTTACAAAACAATTTATTGTGTCAGAATACACAACTACTTTTGAATGGCTGTCAATGGAGAAAGATGCTTTTTGCCCCTATAATGGTGTAGTTACAGCACCTACCAAGCCAAACCTTGACCCTTTGTCCATACCCATGAGCACCATCTCTACCTATAGACCCGGTAATGAGGTGTGACTTGTCAGTGGGAGAACCGGACAGCCTGTCATCCCTCATTCCTTTCTTCCATTGTCTACCTTTCTTCCCCCACCCGTACATTTGCTACCCTCCTCCAAATCAATAGGACTTTGAGATCTATCTGTCATGGTTAGAGACAGCCCTGGGAGCGATGACTGAGAGATGTGTGTTTTACTGTGTGTATGTGCTGTTTGAGAGAGCATGTGTAATCCTGGAGCTCTGCATCCCTTTTACCACAAAAAAAGAGAAAAGAATATAAAATGAATTGCTGGCATCATCTACTAGCAACTGTAAAGTGGGGCAAGTTATCAACTGGGTCTTTTGACTGTACAGAATTCCCCCTTTCCCATCTTAGAGATTATGTTTTCTGCACAAGCTTATTATGATGAAGCTGTTACAGCAGGAGTGTGTGTATTAGAAAAGGGTATGGTGGTTGTTCTGTGTTTATTGTAGGTCAGGTGAGGTCAAACGAACAATGGCTCACACATGTAACAAAAAATAAATAAATAAAAACAATTGGAAAAATAAAAAACAACACTAGGGGAATGGATTCACATTACTTTCATGATATCATGAGGCCTGTTTTCTATGTATCTACCAGTGTCTGAAATCTACTATTTTATAAAGGGGTAATATTTTCTGTGTAATTGATTTTCAGGAGCATTATCAACCTTTTTGAGGCCATTATTTTTCACATTTTTCCTAAACACAGTGCGTTAACCATTTACATATGTTAAATACTTTTACAATTGAATCAACCTGAATTATCTGAAATAAACTCTCAATCCAAACAATTATGGTTGTTATCTATCAATTTAAATAATTACAAAAGTAGCTGCAAATAATGCACAAGGTACCATAACACAAATGCTTTGCTAGAATACATCTTAAATAATTGGCCGGGTACTGCTTTAGATTAATTTGCTTTTATTTCTGAGGAATGATGCTTGTATACAGTAGCAAAATTGACATTTAAAGAGTTTTCTTTCCTGTTTTGACTTATTATATATTGAAACAAATTTGGGTGGAACCTATGGGCTCATCCCTTTTTTTTTTTTTTTTTTTAAGGGGAGGGACATTCCCATTCTTGAAAGTATTTTACTGGACACACGTCTGAATACACCCAAGAGCGCAAGATGACTCAACAATATTTTGGGACAGTTTTCCCTGAAGATAAAGACTTGAAAAAAAGATAAAGACACTAAATGGCCATTTCTGCTAAAAACAATTTTTGTTAACATTTTTGAAGTACACTACCATACAGATGACCGCAAAGCAGGCCCACATGGAATATGTGAACCTTTTCGACATTCGAAAAATCTGCAGAATTTTGAAAATGCATTTAACCTTGTGTGACCCCGTGTCCACATGTGTGGACACTGTATTTTGGCTTCGCTATACGCAATGCATAATTTAATTTAAACTGACTGATCTCAGTTCAGAAGACTCTGAGCTGTCAGTAAAGGGTTAAACTTTCGACGCACAGAGTCATGTAACAAAACAATATGGCGCCGATCACAGCGGAGTTTGTCTTTGGGGGAAATACAAACAAAACCACCTTCTGGTAAGAAACCAAGTTAAGTTTTAACATTGAAACCTGTTTGAATCAAAAGATTAGAGTCTCTAGTTTCATCCATTATGCATTTTTTTATTTTTTTATTTGAGCAATTTATCACGAAATGACATGCTGCTAAAAACAATGCAAACTTATATGTACAATAGCACAGAATTTTCATTAGAAATCCTATATTTACTGTGCATTTTCACATTTAGAAAAAAGTTTGCTTTCAGAGGCTTTATACAGAGTTAGGATGAAAATACTGTGCATTTCAAACTGTTCTGAGACCAGTGCAGACAGACTGCTCACTGGAGGTTAAGTCATTCACTAAACAGGGAGCAAGGGAGCATCCTATTGCTTTCCTATGAAGCCAAGTGCATTCAATCCAAACTTCCAATCAAAAGTTCAGTTTCAAGCTGCAGATGATGTTTAAACCACAATGGTAATCAGTACATAGATTCAGAATTTACAATGTTTTATTATAACATGGTTGGCAGTATAGGGGGCCTGGGTAGCTCAGCGAGTACTGACGCTGACTACCACCCCTGGAGTCGCGAGTTCGAATCCAGGGTGTGCTGAGTGACTCCAGCCAGGTCTCCTAAGCAACCAAATTGGCCCGGTTGCTAGGGAGGGTACAGTCACATGGGGTAACCTCCTCGTGGTCACGATTAGTGGTTCTCGCTCTCAATGGGGCGCGTGGTAATTGTGCGTGGATCGCAGAGGGTAGCATGAGCCTCCACATTCTGGGATTCTCAGCGGTGTCATGCACGACGAGCCATGTGATAAGATGTGTGGATTGACGGTCTCAGAAGCGGAGGCTACTGAGACTTGTCCTTCGCCACCCGGATTGAGGTGAGTAACCGCACCACCACAAGGACCTACTAAGTAGTGGGAATCAGGCATTTCAAATTAGGAGGAAAAAAAAAATAAATAAATATGGTTGGCAGTGATTGGACGATGCTGGCCATTACTTGTGCATAATTAATATTTAATTATAAAAATTTAAATAATTTTTGATGTAATGTCTTTAACGTCTCAAAAACATGAATAACCACTCCTGGAAACATAAACAATTTGATTAAAAAAATCTGACTTTCAATAGCTTGGTATTATTTAAAATTTCACAACTTAGTCCTGCTCTCCAGACATCAATTTTTAGTAAAACTATTTGATCTACGATTTTTTTTTAAATGTTTTATTTATTTTATTTTTTTTAATGTTTATTAGGTGCTGCTAGTAACAAATCAAAAAGGGAAATGGAAAATGCACACAGCAGTCATACTCAGGTCTCAGGAGGTTAAAAATGAAAAACTTTACATGTTTAAATACATTTTACAAAATTCAGCATATTATAGTTTATATAGATATTTTAAAGTTAAAGTTTAAAAAAACAAATTATTATTAGACATATTTTATGATAGACTTTTAACTAGTTTTGTGCATGTTTACACACTTGAGATTCAGGTTGGGTTTGGAAATCTGACAGTACCATTCAGGTCAGGTCACAGATCCCATTTACGGGCATTTATTAGCAGAAAATGTCCCAACAATGTCCATCTCTCTGTCTGCTAACTCATCTTGAATCACACCCAACTTTGCAATATGACTTGCTTGGGTTCTTCAGATTTGGTGCCGTACTTTTGCTAATTGCTCTTGCATTATAAAAACATATTCCCCATAGAGCTCTGCCAATTAAATCTTTTGTTAAAACGTGTGAAGAACATTTGTAATTTAATAAACCTCATTAACAGGAGATGGAAGAGGGAGGGTTTGATGAAGAGAGGGGGGATTTTCAGACAGCCTACCGAATGTCCTAGAAATGCCCTGTTTTACCCCTGAAAGGAATTCATAATGAATGTCTCACTCTCCGCTAATCACTGAACGACACACAGTGAGCACATCAGTCATACTGCCTGCCAATTATGCATGCAGCTTTTCATACAATGTGTTAAAAATCTAATCTGATTATTTCATTTGAATAGTGTGTGTATACATATACATGTATCAAAAACAAAAAACTCGCACACATACTCACTGCTCCAACAATAATTTTAATCCAAAACCATCTGGTTCACGTTTCGACTCGTGTAACGAGCCTTCTTCAGAACTCATTACACGAGTCGAAACGTTAACCACATGGTTTTGGATTAAAATTATTGTTGGAGCAGTGAGTAAGTGTGTGAGTTTTTTTGTTGTATATGTATATACGTGCCTTTAATTTCTGATAATGATCTAATAATGGTTATGGTGTGATCTAATATTTCCTTTAAACATTGCAAATGAGAAATGGTAGACTGTGAAAATGGAATAAAATGGAATAAAATGTTTTCATCTTTTTCATCACTTTAGAGCATATTTCTTCCTCTTTTTATTATCATTATCTCTGACACGATCAACACATCTTCATATGTAATTATATTTTAATGGAAATGACAGTAAGGAAATGGTGCAGCAGTTTATGCAAATCACTTTTCTCGTACCCTGAGTGATCAAAAATTGAGAAGAATATGATGTTGAGTAAAAACGATTAGATAGCGGAATAATATTCTTCTGCAAGCACAAACAGCCATTGAGGATGTGTGGTGTGGGTAGGATTCAGGGACTGCAGTGTGTGTGTTGTAATAGCTAAGGGTTAAGAACTTCAAATTTAGTCCTCTTTTTCTCATTTCACATTGAAACACTTTGAAATGTATACGTTTTCGAGACATACACCGATCAGCCACAACATTAAAACCGCCTGCCTAATACTGTGTAGGTCCCCCTGGTGCCACCAAAATACCGCCAACCCACATCTCAGAATAGCATTGCTATAGAGATGTTACTCTTCTCACCACAATTGTACAGAGCAGTTATCGGAGTTACCACAGACTTTGTCAGTTCGAGACACTCTATGTTGACCTCTCTCAACAACAAGGCATTTCCGTCCACAGAACTGCCGCTCAAAGGATGTTTTTTGTTTTTGGCACCGTTCAGAATAAATTCTAGAGACTGTTGTGTTTGAAAATCCCAGGAGATCAGCAGTGCCGTCTGGCACCAACAATCATCCATGAGATTATCTAATCAGCCAATCGTGTGGCAGCAGTGCAGTGCATAAAATCATGCAGATACGGGACAGGAGCTTCAGTTAATGTTCACATCAACCATCAGAATGGAGGAAAAAGTGTGATCTCAGTGATTTCGACCATTGCATGATTGTTGGTGCCAGATGGGCTGGTTTGAGTATTTCTGTAACTGCTGATCTCCTGGGATTTTTATGCACAACAGTCTCCAGAATTTACTCAGAATGATGCCAAAAACAACAACAACAACAACAAAAAAACATCCAGTGAGGGGCAGTTCTGTGGATGGAAATGCATTGTTGATGAGAGGTCAACAGATAATGGCCAGACTGGTTTGAACTTACAAAGTCTACGGTAACTCAGATAACTGCTCTGTACAATTGTGGTGAAAAGAATATAATCTCAGAATGCTATTCTGAGATGTGGGTTGGTGCTGTTTTGGCGGCAGCCAGGCTGGGAGAACAACAAACCAGCTTATGCTAGTTTAAGATGCTTTTATTTTTCAGCTGGGTTGCAGGTCCTAGCTGGTCTACCTGCCTTGTCAACCTGATGTTTAGCTGGGTTAGTTGGTTGGCCAGCTGGTCTCCCAACATGACCAGATGAAAAGTACCCCAAAAACCTCTTAAACTGGCAAACCATCTTAGAAGACCAGCAATCCATCTTTTTTTATTCTGTCTTAGCTGGATGGACAGCTGGTTCCCAGCCTGACAAGTGCCCAAAGCCCCCTGCTTAGCTAAGTTAAGACCACCTAAGACCAGCTAACTATCTTAGGCTGGTTGAAGCTTTGGTTTTCCAGCAGGGCTGCAGGTTTTTGCTGGTTTAAACTGGTTTAGCTGGTTTTCCAGCCTGATCAACCTGGCGTTTAGCTGGTTCCGTTTTTCAGCAAACTGGTCACTGAGCCTGACCAGCTGACTAGTACCCAAAAAACCTTTAAAAACCAGCCCTGGAGACCAGCTTAAAAAAGAAAACCAGCTGTTTTTTATTTTATTTTATTTTTATTTATTTTTTGGTCTTAGCAGGTTGGCCAGCTTGTTTCCCAGTTGACAAATGCCCAAAACCCATCTAAAACCATCAAACTAGACTTTGGTTTAAGCTGTGTTTAGCAAGAAATAGAGGAAGTGAGTGAGGAAAGAAACAAGAAACAGAGAAATGAGGAAGCGTGAGTGAGACAGACCAGAGATGGCAGACAGAAAAACAGCTCTTGAGGTGGCAGGCGAAATGCTCAGGTAAATCGAGGAAGGAAATATGTAACATGGGCTTCTCAAGCTGCGATACTGAATGGAATTCACTGGCAGCAATCACCGAGACAAACGCGGTGGAAAGCACCAAAGACGATCATTGCCACTGGAGCATTGGTGTCAGTAAACATTAGAGAGTTTCAACACTGATTCGAAAGTGGAAGCCTGGCTTTAACATCAGCCCCCGGGCATACAAAGGATTCCCTATGGGGGTATATTCAAATCAATGGATGTTTTCACTGTAGTCAAATTATCTGAGTGCTAATAAACTGCTTTTGGAGAATATTCATCGACCATAAATGCCTTTTGTTATTAAAGCTGAATTGGATGTCCTTGGATTTTAGAAGTGATTTTAGTTCAACTCTAAAATCTGATTACAGCCTATGGTTGCAATTGAAAAGAATGAGACTGGAACTGAAATAATGTACAGTGAATTTAGGTGTGTTCATCAAACAAAGCTACCATATGGCTTCAATCGTATGAACTAGAGATCAACCGATAGTGGATTATGTCGATATGATAACTAAGGTGGTGGAAAAGGCAGATAACCAATTTATCGGCCAATAGTAAAAAAATAAACAAATAATCTAATTATAGAATGATAAAAAAAAGAAAAAAACAATTCTTACTGTTTCCTTACTATTAAGGGCACAGACATTGAGGCTACAAGAGACCAAAATGAACAGAATCTCAAAAGCAGTTTATGGTGCAACCAAATTCCCTATAATAACCAGAAAAATATAAATTATTATTAATTAATAAAAAGTTCGAAAGACACCTGGGATTCTTATTTTGAAATAGAAGAGATCTGGCTCTGTTACAATACTCTATATTGTAAGTATTTATTGATGAGGAATAAAAAAAGTGAGGAATAAAAACAACAAAAAAAAAAAATAAAAAAATAAACAGCTATCGGCATAGATTTTTGCTGATAACCAATAGTTCCAAAAAGAATCTATCGTCACCGATTAATTAGTAAAACCTATATATCGGTCTACCTCTAGTATAGACTACATTTATGATATCTTTATGGTGCTTTCTGTCATTTTTGGAAAAAATATATGTGGCATATTACCTAGATCCAAGACAATCCCCTTAACCTTATTCACTCAATACACTGTGCGACACAGGGGGTATTTGGACCATGGTGGTGGCTAATATAAATAGAAGGACCTCTGCCCTTCAATCAACAGACACTATGATCTCCAGTAAGGATGTCGACATGGCTCGGTTGGATTTGCAACTTGGCATGCTTGGTCACATATGCAAAGCACGCAATATCACCATCCACTCAATGAACGACATCTGAGTTTTTCAGACACAAATCTGAATTAAGAGAACTTTTTAGCGAGCCAGTGAAATTGATTAAGTGGTTTTACACATTGCCAATCACAATATGCTCGGAAGAACAATCATTTAGTGGTTTGCGAAGACAAAAGACCTTTTTGAGGACCACCACAACCCCTCAAAGACTAAACCATCTTGCCATTCTGCACACACACAAGGAGAGAACAGATCAAATTGATGTAAAGTGTCATCAATGAGTTCATAGACCGCAGCGAACATAGGAGTACATTTGCCAAGTTTAAGTTTTACTGAAAAAAGCTTGAGTTACATTGATATCAGATATCCACTTAAATGCCGATTGACCTAACTGTTGCTCATTTAATCATTTCACTGTATGATACAACATCTGTTGTAGATCTTTTCTGCAACCCACAATGTGGTTTTATTATTATTGATAGTTTATGTTTAAAGGTGATGTGTAATTTGTTCGATTATAGAATATTATATCCTATTAGCTAAATTAGCTTTCACACATCACCTTCAAGTCCATTTGACATTGAATGCCCAGTTTCTCTACGTACGACAGAGTTTTTAAAAGTGATAACCGCTGTCTCATCTGTTGGTCATTTATTGAATGTGCTTTTTTTTGCTTTCTGAAATAAGTTCCTATAAGGGTGAGACATAAACCTCTGGCAGCATGCTATTAGCCAGGCCCTTTATTTGTTAAGTGACTAGATTAATTTGTTGTATTTGTATGGGCGGCCACCTGCCTGCCTCTGTTGAAGGGCATTTTGAGGCTCAGTGGTTAGTTAGTTAGTTAATCTGCCTGTGTGGATGACTGAAGCTCTACAGCTCATGATAAAGAAGACAGGAGAGAGATATGTCAAGGAATCTCTTGACCCTGGCCCCTTTTGAAACTAAAATCCCCTGACTTCTGATGACTGACAGACAGCAGTTATGTTCAAAAGTAGGTGGTCCGTAAGGTGCATAACTTGCAAATGATGAAATTAACAGAAAAAAAAATGCATTCTGAGATGCTATTCTGCTCACTACAATTGTACAGAGTGGTTACCTGAGTTACCGTAGCCTTTCTCTCAGCTCGAACCAGTCTGGCCATTCTCCACTGAACTCTCTCATCAAGGCATTTCCGTCCGCTGATCTGCTGCTCACTGGATGTTTTTTTGTTTTTGGCATCATTCTGAGTAAACTCTAGAGCAGTGGTTCTCAACTGGTTTTGCTCCGGGACCCAGATTTTACATAGGAAATCAAGTGGCGACCCACCATAGTAAAAACATAACCTGTATTTAATGTATCCTGAGTCGCATTTTCTTTTATCTTATGTAGTTTTGTTCATGGTTTTCAAGTATAAGGGCATGCATCAAGTGACATTATTTTTGCTATTGATGTCAACAACAAAAGCTACAAGAAGTTTTATCTCCCCCCTTTTAAAAATTTAAGAGCATATTTATTTATATGCTATGAGCCCATTATTATCCTGTTTGATTCCTAATTTCAAACATCATTCAAACAGAATTACACAGGAGGAAAGGCTCCTCATTACCATGGTTAGGAAAATATAGCTAATCTTAAATAATAGTAGGCTAATAATAATAATAAACTATATATTGATGAAGAAACACATTTTGAAAATTTGACTTTTTTTTTTAAGCGCATAGCACAGTGTTGCTCTTTTCCTCCTCGGTGCTGTTTGGCATGTCAGGGCTGCCTACTGTTTGAGAGGTTTGACTTGACTTCCTCTGTAATGCTTTAAACTAGAAAAGTCTCACTAGAATTGAATTGGGTCACATCAGTTTTTAGGTCAGCGCACCGCAATATCGAGGGAAGCCCGGTAGTTGCGCGTGCGAGTCAGAGAGCAGAGCAGATCATTAGCGCGAGCTGGTAGGCCTACCATTACACTCGTGTGAATGCTTTAATCGCACCGCGAAAATATCACAGTGCAGATGAGGCCTTTAGCTGAATGCAAGATTATCATTAAATAATCTCTTCATTAAATATTATATTATTATTAAATAATCTCTATCACTTGGGCGGCCGCCAAAAAATCTTCAGTGGGAGAATCAATGCATTGTTCTATCCCTGCTGTTCAGTCCGAATAGAACTGCGACCCACTAGTTGAGAAACTAGAGACTGCACTAGAGAGTGTTGTGCGTGAAAATCCCTGGAGATCAGCAGTTACAGAAATATTCAAACCAGCCCGTCAGACACCAACAATCACGGTCGAAATAACTGAGATCACATTTTTACCCATTCTGATGGTTGATGTGAACATTAACTGAAGGTCCTTTCACGTATCTGCATGTTTTTATGCATTGCACTGCTGCCACGATTGGCTGATTAGATAATCACATGAATAAGTAGGTGTACAGGTGTACCTAATGAAGTGGTTGTGAGTGTATATACTGTATATACAGTTGAAGTCAGAAGTTTACATACACTTTAGCCAAATACATTTAAACTCAGTTTTTCACAAGTCCTGACATTTAATCGTAGAAAACATTGGCTGTTTTAGGTCAGTTAGGATCACTAATTTATTTTAAGAATGTGAAATGTCAGGATAATAGTAGAGAATGATTTTCTTTCAGCTTTTATTTCTTTCATCACATTCCCAGTGGGTAAGAAGTTTACATACACTTTATTAGTATTTGGTAGCATTGCCTTCAAATTGTTTAACTTGGGTCAAAAGTTTTGGGTAGTCTTCCACAAGCTTCTCACAAGAAGTTGCTGGTATTTTGGCCCATTCCTCCAGACTGAACTGGTGTAACTGTGTCAGGTTTGTAGGCCTCCTTGCTCGCACACGCTTTTTCAGTTCTGCCGACAAATTTTCTATCGGATTGAGGCCATGGCTTTGTGATGGCCACTACGATACCTTGACTTTGTTGTCCTTAAGCCATTTTGCCACAACTTTGGAGGTGTGCTTGGTGTCATTGTCTATTTGGAAGACCCATTTGTGACCGAGCTTTAACTTCCTGGCTGATGTCTTGAGGTGTTGTTTCAATATATCCAAATAAATTTCCTTCCTCATGATGCCATCTATTTTGTGAAGTGCACCAGTCCCTCCTGCAGCAGTGCACCCCCACAACATGATGCTGCCACCCCCATGCTTCACGGTTGGGATGGTGTTCTTCAGCTTGCAAGCCTCACCCTTTTTCCTCCAAACATAACGATGGTCATTATGGCAAAACAGTTCAATTTTGTTTCATTAGACCAGAGGACATTTCTCCAAAAAGTAAGATCTTTGTCCCCATGTGCACTTGCAAATTGTAGTCTTGCTTTTTATGGCAGTTTTGGAGCAGTGGCTTCTTCCTTGCTGAGCAGCCTGTCAGGTTATGTCGATATAGGACTCGTTTTACTGTGGATATAGATACTTGTCTATCTGATTCCTCCAGCATCTTCACAAGGTCCTTTGCTGTTGTTCTGGGATTGGCTGGCATTTTTCGCACCAAACTACGTTCATCTCTAGGAGACAGAATGCGTCTCCTTCCTGAGTGGTATGATGGCTGCATGGTCCCATGGTGTTTATACTTGTGTACTATTTTTTGTACAGATGAACGTGGTACCTTCAGGCATTTGGAAATTGCTTCCAAGTATGAACCAGACTTGTGGAGGTCCACAAGTCTCTAGAAATGGTGGCGGCCTGAGTCGGGTGATGGGGGCGTGGCTGTACGGCATCTGGGCAGAGTGAGGCAAGGGGAGATGAGTGATGAATGAGTTCCACCTGTGCTCCACACCTGTCTCATGCTCCAGTGAGAGGAGACAGCGGCATACGAGGAGAGAGACACACAAAGACAAGTGTGTGATTAAAAGTGATAACGTTGGATTGTTCACCCGGCTCCCACTTCTTCCTTCCCAATCGAGCAAGAAAGTCAGAGATGTGTCACAATGAGAAAGCCCCAATAGAACTCGGACCCCTTTACACCAAAACAAACTTCTCAGGAGTTGGTCTGAACGCAGTTTGCTTATAATGTGCACTGTCAATGCAAAGAGCTACTGGTTAACTTCATTTTAACATTTACATTCAAATCTAAAATTGACCAACATGAGATCTGAGCCCACTTTCAAGGCCAGGGACAGTTTGAATGCAACTGGATTCTTTCCACTCAGATCACTTTTTGGTCCACTTAAAGAGTAAATTAGATTCAAGTGTGAAAACACTATGACTGTTTCTCTAGGAACAAAAAAGTGCAACAAATGATGTCCTACTTAACACTATGACTCTTTTAATGTTTATTTTTGTCTGCAATTCCACACTGAGTATCACATATGAAAGTGTTTAATGAGTGTTACATGTCACCCGAACTAAAACATGAATTGTATGAGTATAACCAGCATCACTATTCTAGATCGACGTCACTGTGGTATAAGGTAGTTACAGTAATATATCAAGCCAGGCCAATTAATTGGACGATATTTGGCCATTTTGAGATTCATGGCTGATAACTTCACCTGCTTGGCCAAAAAATATAAGTCTGACCCAGCTAGTAAATTCATGTTCTTAAAACATTTTCCATACGTTTCATTGTAGTTGTGGAAACACGATAATGTCCAGTTTTTTTAACGTTAAAAGAACGTCAATTAGGGTTAATAATGATAGAAGGATGTTCCATTAATAATTTGTTTACATTTGTTTCAAACCTTAAAATTATATTAGTCAAATGTGTTTAAATATTCAATGTTAGCCCCTAGAAAAATCGAGAGTCAAATTCTTGCCTCAAATTCGCCACTAATCATTTTCACATGAAAATGAGCTTTGCTGCAAACTTTCAGTAAATTGTCCATTGTTTGCAAAGGTTTGCTGCAGGTTCACCACTACCAGTGCAGAGCTGCAAACTTCTGGAAAACATTTGTGGTGAATCACAAGCTCATTTGCATGTGGAAATAATGAGTGTCAAATTTGTGGCAAGTTTACTTTTTTTGTAAGGGAGATGGGGAATTTCAGAGTGCACATTTCCTGTTTTCAAATATTTTGGAGTAACTTTTAAATTTTAAAGTTAACTTTTACATGCCAGGATACCAGAAAGGGATTGTTTACTTCTAGAAAAAAGCAGAAGTTCATCAGCCCAGAACACTAAAAGGATGGTTTACAACACATTTTTATTATTTTATTTTTGTACGGAAAATGTTTAAGTAAATATTGTGTAAATTAAGTTTGATTTCAGCAATTTTGAACAATTTCATCACCTATAAAGAAATGTGCACTGTATGTCCATATTTGTGTAAATAAGTGTAAGTATATATTCAGAATCAGAATCAGCTTTATTGCCAAGTATGCTTACACATACAAGGAATTTGTCTTGGTGACAGGAGCTTCCAGTGTACAATACAAAAACAGCAGCAAGACATAGATAATAATAAAAACTAAAAAATAATTATACACATATGTACAGACACACACATACATACATACACACATACACATAGGTAGTGCAAATCTAATACAATCTGTTACCTGTTATGTACAGTGCAAATACAAATCTGGGGTAATGGGTAAAATTTTCAACCAATAAAGTGATTTGATTTTGATTTGATTTGAAATACAAATCTGTTATGTACAGTGCAAGTGTTTTTTTTTTTTTCTTTCATTTATTTTTTTTTTCTATTTTTTTTTCAGAGAAATGAAATGGCAGAAGAGGTTGGATGTGTTGGATAAATATAAATACAGGGTTGGGGGTAGGAGTCCTGTAATTTGTGAGTTGTTTCATGCCACTCCACACTGATGCAGGGTCGTTAGCTGAAAAAAAAATGTTCAGCTTCTCAGAGTATCTTCTTTTAGCCACTCTTGATTTCCTTGTTCAGTGTGTTCCTGGCCTGATTGTACAAGACTTTATCCCCACCCCTGTAAGCATCCTTTTTGGCCTGACGAAGCTGCCTGAGCTCTGCTGTAAACCACGGTTTGTCATTGTTGAACTTTAAATAAGTCCTAGTAGGAATGCACATATCCTCACAGAAACTGATATATGATGTAACAGTATCTGTGAGCTCGTCCAGGTCTGTGGCTGCAGCCTCAAAAACACTCCAATCCATGCAATCGAAGCAGGCTTGTAGTTCCCGCTCTGCTTCATTGGTCCATCTCTTTACAGTCCTTACTACTGGCTTGGTTGATTTTAATTTCTGCCTGTAGGTTGGAAGAAGTTGAACCAGACAATGATCAGAGAGTCCCAAAGCTGCTCTAGGGACAGAGCGATATGCATCTTTTATTGTTGTGTAACAATGATCCAGTATATTTCTGTCTCTGGTTGGGCATGTAATGTGCTGTTTGTATTTGGGCAGTTCACGTGTGAGATTTGCTTTGTTAAAATCCCCAAGAATAATAATAACTGAGTCCTGGTATTGTTGTTCTGTGTCTGTGATTTGATCAGCCTGCCGTTGCAGCACCGCATTTCAAACACGCGTTTGGCATGATATACACACTCACCAGTATAAACAAGGAAATCTCCCACATCCTCTTTAACGTTGTTACATCTGTACACCAATTTTCATTGATGTAAAAGTATGTACCACCGCCTCTCGTTTTCCCCATTAACTCTGCGATGCGATCCGCTCTGAACAGCTGGGAGCCTGGCAGATGTAACGCGCTGTCCGGAATGGCTTCACTCAGCCAGGTTTCTGTGAAGCACAAGGCAACAGAGGTTGAAAAGTCCTTGTTTGTGTGGGTGAGGAGATGTAGTTTGTCTGTTTTGTTAGGAAGAGAGTGGAGATTCGCTAAGTGAATACTCGGCAGCGCTGTTCGAAGTCCGTGCCGACAGAGTTTGACCAGCACACCGGCGCGTCTCCTTCGCCTGCGTCTCTTGAACAGCAGAGCTGCGCCTCCAACTAAAATGTCCAGCAAAATGTCTGAATATTCGAAAACCAGGAAAAGATTGTCTGGTATATGCTGTCGAATGTTCAGCAGTTAGTCTCTGGTAAAACTGACTGGAAAAAGATTACTAAACACAGGACAAACAAACAAAAACTACAAAAGAACTGAGGAGCTCCACACCGAGGCAGCCATCCACGGCACCATCATGATGATACAAGCATATATTGTATAATATAAAACAACAGAACATGTATTTTAGCATTACTGCCTGCTCTTTTGAAATCAGCATTGGCTATTAAAAAACCCATATCAGTCAGTCCCTAGTATAATGGGGATTCTCTCTCTTTTCTGAGTGTATTTATGTTTTTGACATTCTGCTAAAGAAGAACTCCCTAAGGCTACCCGCTTTAACACAGCCTCTATGTCAGAGACATACTTAGCAAACATTTTTATTAGCCATTGATTCATAGCCAGCTCTGCTGAGCAGCCTTTATACTAGACAACACTGCACGAGTACAGCTGGCATCAGTCTGATAATTACACCAGAGCACCTCTACCCTTGAACTGCTCCTGATAAAGCTATCAAAAGATATAAATGTGAAAAGAGAGAAAGGGAGGTGTGTACCAATAGGCCGAGCCTCATTGACAGTAGTCTGGTCAAAAGCAGTAGGCTAAGCAGAAATCATGTTGATAATGGACGTGAAATTCAAAGGTGACTATTTTTTCTACAATGACCGATTTATTATTGGATAGTAACTTAATTTTATTCCACTGCAGTCAGCCAAAACATCATGGATTTTAGCATGGTGCTAACAATGCAAACGTCTTGGGTTCACTCCCAAGGAAACATGCACGCATACTGAAATGTATACCTTAAATGCACTAGAAGTAGCTTTTGATAAAACTATATGTCAAACGCATTTATTTTGAAAGACATTAAGTGTGGATTTCCAATGGGCTTTCATTATTCTTTAGCCTCAGTGGGCTTACCTTATTCTTCAGCCTATAAAAGAAGTTTAAAGATATGTTCCAGGGTCAATGCAAGTTAAGCTCTATCGATAGCATCTGTGACATTCTGTCAATTACCACAGCACATAATTTCGATTAGTTCCTCACTTTGTAAAAACAAGCAAAGATCTGTCTATGGGGCAATACATAGGACAAAGATAAGTGTTAAAATACATGCTGTTTTAAAGTATAGCCACAAGATTTAAACATTATATATATGTTACAAGAATAGTGGGATAAGATCATATCAAATATTTAAACTCCTGTCATGACCATGTAAAGCTAGTATGCTTGCATAGAGAAAAATCCACCTTGAGGAATTATGCTGGTAATGCATAACCAGAATTAATGCATCTAAAACAGTAGTCCTACTACTAAAAGGAAGATTTAGACAGTTTTACAGCTCAAATATCACAAAAGAATTTTTATGGAAAAATGAACAAAGATACAAACTTCACATTTGTGCTTTTAAACCCTCCAGACTGTTTTGGCCCATAGACTTCCATTGTAAGTGCATTAGTGTAAACACAGTATTTATCTGTCCTTAAAAACTGAGGCAAGAGTCCAAATTATTTTATGTGGTAATGGACAGCATGCCACAGCCTATCTTGTCCCAATAGTGCTTAACACGTGTTGAACCTGGAACATTCATTAAAGAAGAGATGACCTTTATAGTAAGCAAAGTATGAGGGTCTTTTTTGAAGCGACTGTTTACCCAAATATGAAAATTCATCTTTTACTCACCCTCATGACATCTCAGATGTGAATGACTTTGTTTCTTCTGCAGAACACAAAGATTTTTAGAAGAATCTTTCAGCTTTGTAGGTTCAAGACATACAGGTATATTTAACCACTGGAGTCATATGCATTACTTTTATACTGCCTTTATGTGATTTTTGGAGCTTTAAAAGTCTGGTCACCATTCACTTGCATTGTATGGACCTACAGAGATGAGATATTCTTCTAAAAATCTTTGTTTTTGCTCTGAAAGTCATACACATATGGGATGGCATGAGGGTGAGTAGCCTAAATGATGGAGAATTTTCATTTTTTTGGTGAAATATTTATTCCTTTAAATAAGTGATATCCTGTAATACTCATGTACTGTAATGCACTCTTATTGATAAGAAAATTATGTATTAAATGCACATGTTTTTAACCAAGTCATCAGTTTAGAATAAATTTAAGATGACATAGAATAAATATAGTGCATGCACACACATGCCAGGCAGACAAATAGCCTTCATATAAATAAGAACACATTTGTAACCCCCTGCAGCTTTTATGTAGGTATGCTTAAGTCTAATGACATAATTTATTTTTATAAGCAGTCTACTATACAAGCAGGCTAATTAAAATAGCAGTCCCTATTCAAATCCTTCCCATCATAAGACAAGATGTTCTAATTAACACTTTAATAATGAAGCACACGGCAAACATCAAAGAGAATTAAACAAATTCAGACACAGAGGAGGGTTAAAGAGAGCGGAGAGAGATACAGAATCGTGGTTGGGGGGGTTTCAGGGGGTGAATAAACTCAGAATTTCATCTATCATCTTGCCTTTTGCCTAGCTTGAAAAATCAAAACAAATGGCGGTGCAAATCAATTACATGAAAAACACTATGTAGCTGTCAGAAATGCACAGCGTTCTTCGTGGCTGCATTTCTTCTTGCTAGACAACATGACAGAATTCCAAGATTAAATTCAGAAAACTTTATATATTATTTACACCCTTGCCTGCTCAGTCAATTCACAGATGCTAGTTCTTTTAAGGTTTTGTTAAGTTGATCAATATGACAAGAGATTTGATAAAAATGTGTTAAATGTTTGTTTTTATGGCATTTTTCTTTTTTTTTTTTTTTTGTGGGTGAACTATCCCTTTAAAATTTTAGTCAACTGATCATAATAAACACTTGTTTAAATTGATTTCAGCTTACTGGCTCTCTTTTATGAAGATTGTGCTGAAGTCTCAAACATAATTAACATGTTTTATAGACTTTAAAACAATGGCACGTGACGTGGTAAAATAACTAAGAATAAAAGAGAAAATTATGTTTTGTTTTTTCACTTCTCAGGCTGAGCTCTTATAAACAGCTATGTTGTCAAGGAAATAAGTGCCATGGCAACATTTTAATCTGAACGACTGCAATTGGAAATGTAAGATAAGATCTTTATATCCAGATATTTCAGTAAGTCCATCTAGAAAGAACTAGAATGCACATTATTGCTGTATAATAGCATGAATGTAGATCATGAAGATACAAATGGAGTGATTGTGCTTTGGGGATAATATAATAGTCAAATTCATGCAGATAAATGGAAGTCAAGTTTAAATTGTGTGGATCCACTCAGGGTCAAAATGGCAAAAGTGAGTCGTTCTCCATTGAGCTTATTTTTTTTTTTTTTTTAAATAGGATATGCAGCTTTATGCAATTTCTGAAACTTTCCATACACCCCAAGGAAACACAGTTATCTGTAATATTAAAACTGACAAAAAAAAAGCACCATTAAAGTATCATAAATGTAATCATAGTGGCTGGTGCTCTATATTCCAAGTCTTCCAAAACAATATGATTGTTTTGTGTGGGGAAACGACCAAAATATTTAAGTTGTTATCCACTGAAAAGTTTGCCTTCCATCATAGCTCTCAAATCTCATATCCACTAGATCGGTTTAACCGATTAATCGGTGCCGATAGTTGCTTTATGGAACTATCGGTTATCGGCAAATATATATGCCAATATTTGGCAATAGTTTCATTTTTTTTTTAATTCTGTTGCCGGCACTGGAGGATTTTACAGTATAACAGCGACAAAGGTGAAATAAAAACAATCATTGACACCTTGTGGGGATTTGCTGTATCTGACAAAATTCATCTATATTTTTAACCTCACTTTAATGCATATTTTGTTATTTTGATAAGATAGAGTGTTTTAAATTGAGTTCATGCAAAGAAAAATGTGAGCATATGGAAACGAGCCCCATCAGCACATACATTGTGTCTCCAATGTCATATCTTGTGAATCATAATAAACCTTATTCCATACTGAACCTTAACTAGTGAAATGTACTTTATATACATACAAAGCCCTTCATCTGGTGAATATATAGGCTATAAAAAGCTTAATTAGGTAAATACTTAAATGTAGAGCATTGTAACAGACTCAAGTCTCTGTCATTTCAAAATAAGAATCCCCTGTGTGTTTCGGACTTATAGTTAAAAGTCCTGCGTTATGCAGGTTGAACAATAAACTGCATTTAGGATTTTATTTGGACTCTTGGGTCTGTGCCCATCACAGTAAGGAAAAACTACTAAATGTTTTCAACATTCTATAAATTGATTGTTAAAAAAAATATCGGCAGATTAATCGGTTATCGACCTTTTCCACCAACTTAGTTATCAGTATCGGCAAAACTATTGGTCTACCTCTAATTCACACTTTCATACATTTAACCTCGGCACAATGTGAATGGTTACAAAATATGTAAGAACCAAATCGCGCTTGGTGTCATTGATGTCGAACCTGGTGCAACTGGTTTTGACGCACCATATTTAAATATGTGCAAACAAGATATAAAAGCTACATCGGACTGTAAGATTTTCAACAAATTCAATTTCAGTCTGTTCCTCACAGCTATCACTAATGAAAATGAAAAAAAATTATCACAATCACTATTTGAAAAATGCAATCATATGGCTTCAAAAGACTTTAAATGTACCGACTGAGTTTGCTGAACTACTTTTATAATACTTTTATGGAGCTTTTATGACATTTTTGGAGCTTGGCAACGTCTGTTTCATTGAATGGAAAAGATTATTTTTTTTTCCATTGAAAAAAATAAAGTCATACAGGTTTGGGTCAGGTGAAGTTGAAGAAATGACAGAATTTTAATTTGGTGGTTGAACTAACCGATAACTATACTTGTTAGAGGTCAACCAATGGTGGATTTTGCCGATACCAATAGCTAAGGTGGTGGAAAATGATAACAGATAACAGGTTAATCGGCTGATAGTTTGCAATCGACTTATCCAATGTACAAAAAAAAAAAAGGGACTTTTAACTGTAAACAAGCCCAGAATTAACCGGGAAATCAGGAAATGGAAACTTGTCTCCATTACAATGTTCTATATTTAAGTATTTACCAAATTAAGCTTTTTATAGCCTATATATATATTCACCAGATTAAGGATTTTGTGTGTGTATATACAGTATATATATATATATATATATATATATATTATATATTTGTGCCCGACCGATTTATCGGCCGATATTAGCCTTTCACAGATATAACGTATCGGCGTATATGTGCAGATATGAAAACTTTTTTTTCCAGAACATATAATGCAGAAAACAATGCTTGGGGTGATTTAGAGTTGGTGTCATAATGTAGTTTGTCCAGCAGAGACAGCCTCCGACACCACTGTTTACAGAACTGAGCTAAGTTAAGCGGTGTCTTCACGATAAGTTGTTAACTAGTTTATGAATTACATACTGGAAAGTTATTAAACAATGACCCCATCATTTTCCCTTTTCAGTATAACTAATAGAAATGTTAACCCTGTCCCTGACAACCATGTCACTCATGTTTATCACATCTGTTTGTTAAGTTAGCCAGCTATAGTTTGTGAGTGCAGTCAGTAACATTGCAGATTGAAAGGTAAACATCAGAGCATCTTTTTGCAGTTGTGACTTTTGAGTGTTGATTTCACACTACGTTGTTATCTAGTTGATGAGACGCAATGCTGGAAAGTAAATAAAGTCCATCTTTTACTCTCCGTGACAACGAGCTTATAACTAACTAGGTAACCACATAGCTACTTTCATTGCTTGTCAGCTGAGTGAAAGCTAATGTGTAAACATGTATTCAACAAACAGTTTTATTCATGATTCGCAGTTTGGTACCCCCTTCAACCGAACAATTCCAGTCGTTGCATTTACAAAATGTAGTATTTTAAAAGTCTGATTTCCCACCATTGAAAGTTTCCCCTGAACTTGTATAGCAGAATAGGGTGTAACAACGCTGCCGCTGATTATCTCTTGACTCGGCAGGTGTAAATGCTTCTTGTTTTACAACCTGCCCCTAATTGACTGGCAGTATTAAAATAGTCAGCATTTCACTGATACTAAACTGTACTACTGATGTTTATTTAGCTATTTATTTTATTTGAATTTATTCTTAATTTAAATGGTCAGCCATTGACTGATACTAAACATACAGTACTGATAACAAAAATGTAATAAAAATAAAAAATAAAAATAAAAAAAAGTTTTTGAAATTGATGACTTGGACCAAATAATAAAGAAACTGAAGATTTCATACAAAGATGAACACCACAGTCTTCAAAGACAAAGGACAACTGGCTCTAACAAGGACAGAAAGAGATGTGGAAGGCCAGATGTACAACTAAACAAGAGGATAAGTACATCAGAGTCTCTAGTTTGAGAAATAGACGCCTCACATGTCCTCAGCTTACAGCTTCATTGAATTCTACCCATGATAAACAGATTAACAAAAAGAAAAGGTTAGAGTGGGCAAAGAAACACAGACATTGGACAACAGATAATTGGAAAAGAGTGTTATGGATCTTAACCCCATTGAGCTTTTGTGGGATCAGCTAGACTACAAGGTGCGTGAGAAGTGCCCGACAAGACTATCTATGGCAAGTGCTTCAGGAAGTGTGGGGTGAAATGTCACCTGAGTATCTGGACAAACTGACAGCTAGAATGTCAAGGATCTACAAAGCTGTCATTGCTGCATGTGGAGTATTTGTTGATGAGAACTCTTTAAAGTAGTTTAAGAAGTTCTGGAATTTATTCAAATTGTATTAGTAATTTTTAATGTTATTAATGTCCTGACTATACATTGTGATCAGTTGAATGCCACTTTGGTGAATAAAAGTACCAATTTCTTTCCATAAGAGAAAAATCTGTATTTTATTCCAAACTTTTGGCCACCGTGTGTGTGTGTGTGTGTGTGTGTGTGTGTGTGTGTGTGTGTGTGTGTGTGTATGTATGTATGTATGTATGTATGTATACACACACGATGAATATCTTGTAAATAACAATAAAAAACCTCATCTGGTGAATATAAAAATATGGATGAATATTGTCTGTGGTAAAAGATTTAAACACAGCAAATCGCCACAAGACATTAGTGAGGCTGCTGTTATACTGCAGAATCAAGCCCGTTCTAACTATAGAGGAACACAGAGAAAAAACAACTCTCGGCATAGATTTATGCTGATAATGATAGTTCCAAAAAGCAACTATCGGCACAATTATACTTGTTACTTTCTTTTACCTGTTCATGTTGCCTGGCAAACGAAGCTTATATTCTAGTTTGAAACCAAGATTAATCATACACCTAAATACTTTACATTTAAACTAAAAAATTACATTTTAACAGTTTTAAAGAGCAATCTGGCCTTGAGAGGGTACACATAACGTTGCCATCATTTTTTGACAATAATCATATGAAGGAAAATCATGTTTTTTTTCCCCTCTAGACTTTGGCATTAGGGCATCAGTAAAAGGTTTTCAAGACGAGATATTCTAGCCAATGGCTGAACCAATCATCAGCTGATCTATTGCAGCTCATGCAATGCTAATCTGTTTTCTGCAATAAAGAACCCCCCACCATTCGTTTCATGACTTCATGTTCAATATTATGAGAAATAAGCCCACTTTAACCCAAGAGAGCCACAATGCCGGATCTGTTTTTCTCCTTTAACCTGTAAAAGCCACAAGTTTCCCTTTAGTTGTCCAACAGCACATTTCAATTACACAAATGTATATTCTATAAGGCTTCAACTGCTCTTTAAACTGAGAATCATACAAAAGATTTGGCACACAATTGTTATGTGCCAAATACTAAATGCTCTGTCTCTAAGGCAACAATCTACTCATCTAAGGTAATACTATACTTCACACTTTTCCTATAGACTGCAAAATACCATGGAAATAAGTGAGCAAGTGTATCTCATATAGGTTTATAAAAATAGCTATGTTACTTCCTAACTTACAGTACTAGCTACAGTTTTTAGGGTGAATGCTCTCTCTCTCTCTCGCTCTGATATTTTATTGCATCATACAGCTTCAAACATGGATTTTCAACACAGTCCTCCTTGACTTTTCATTCTTAGTACAAATATTAGAAAAATATTGTATTGTACATCTTCAAAATATTAATTTCTTATCTCCCAAACATGTTGTTGTGTACATAATGATAAAATAGTCATTTTTGGTCAACTATTCCCTTAAAATGGCCAGATGAATGGGGCTTCTATATCATTTCATAGCATGCTGGACAACAAGGAATGCATCTTCAACCACATCAGCACTGAGAACCAAATGAAGGACCCAGAAAATCGAAGGCATCTCTGGCCAATTACCTTGTTAATTACAATCTATTGTTGACGGCTTCAAAAGCAGATCTGCTCCCTGATTATACGCAGCATTTGTCTTCCAATGTAAAGCTTTAATCTGTAATTATAACCTGCTGCTGCAGAGCCACAATCTTCTGGAAAGGTTTTCAGCTGTCACTCTTAGGCAGTGAGACTGTAAGAGTTTGAGAAAAAGTGTTCTTGTGAATGCTCAGTGCTTCTAAACCTGTTCCTGTTCATTAACATTAAATGTTATGAGAGGAAATGTCATGACTCCTTCATTAGAATGAGAATGAAGTGCTCAAATGCTGGTTACATTTTTCTTCTCCCCTTAGAATTTTTTGCATGTGAGAAATTGGTCCATTGTTTAACTGATAAACAGATGGATTGCTTAATGGGGTTTGAGAATTGCTCTAAACAGCCTTACATTTGTTGTTGGTGTAGGGTGTTACAAATAAGATTTTTTTTTTTTTTTAGCCTTGACAATTTAATTATTTAAAAAAGTTTAGTTGACAAGCATCACTATTAGTATTGATCATTCTTGGGGTCCAGGTAATTTGGTACATAACCTGCATTTCCTGCACCATTTGTGCCATGGAAGATACCTTAACTTGTGCTTGAGTTATTGCGGAGGGGTGTGCTATTATTGTGGCTTTGCAACAATCCCATAGACATCCACTGAAGAAGAGACCCAAGGCATCTCTAAAAGCCAGAATATCACAGAGACTTTGGGGTGGGCTCTTTTGATATGGGCCAATAAGCAACCAGGAGTAAAAGCACCCAGAACACTATAGCAACCACCTAGCAATGCTCAAGTAACCACCCACAACACCACAGCAACAACTTAAAAGTACTCAGAACACTTGAACAACCACACAGCAATGCCCCAGGTAACCACCGACACCACCCCAACACAATGGCACAGACACACACCATTCACATTTTCTTCAGAATATGTACAAATACTAGTTGAACTCTTACAAAATGTTTCTTCAATGGTTCTTTGGAGCATCTTGGGCTCAGCAAATATGTTTTTTTTTTTTTTTTTTTTTCTTTTCACTTAAGTGTTCCTGAGTTGAATATGTTCTTAGGAGAAAAGGTTCTTGATGTTATAGTATAGGTTCTTTAGACCAGAATATTGATTTCTGGATTCTGTACAGCACAAGTACAAACATCAATTTCTGGGGTTAGGTTAGGGATAGGAACTAGAGAATAAAAAGTTATTTGTGGAACTTTAAAAGCTTCTCTTATGGCATCTGGGCTTATATCCCCCTTTTTTAACAAGAACCTTTGTTTTTAAGATTGTGAAATCCTGGTGCCCAAGCAAGACATTTCCACCCTTCCTCCAGAGGGTCAGGACACTTCACTCAGCAGAAGCACCCGAAGCTCACATTCAATCAACACCACTTCACATTTCCAATTGAAAGGTGGACCGAAACAAAGTACCAGGAAAATGGGGTCACTGGGCAGACCCTAAGTGACATGTTCGGTAATGTCCTAAAGCTGTGATACGGCCTTCCTTGGGATATGCTTGTCCAGATGTCAGGACCTACACAAGGTCTCATCTGTCGAGTCTGGATAGTTGCAAGCAGACAGGCCAGCGCAGCATGTCACTCAAAGGCAGGACTATAAATGTCTCACCGCCCCTAACAGGCAACTCTAAAGTCTGGTTTACTGATATCTACAAGAAGCATGTCTTCAGAGTCTTGCAGGAAAACAATGCATAGAAATGGATAGATCCTTTAGGGCAGGAAGTTCAGAGGAGAAAAGGGGATCAGTTGTTGACACATTCCCAGTGGACATGTTAAGATGGGCTACTCCCTTAACAACACAAGGTGGTGGAGGTGGTCAGGTCCATTAAGGTATTATTACTGAGCTGAATATTTCATAATAACTCAGTAATGTAACGGGTAGGAGTGCAGCTGTATTGTGACCCCCTATCTGGCTCAAAAGTCCTTGCTCATGCCCTGGAGGTCAAGTCTTGGGTTAAGAGGTCATGTAAACTGTCTTACTATGCAAGCAAAAGATCAAACATTGAGGACAAAGCAGACTACGTCTTCACACTCAACTTGAAGAGGCGGGTGTATGACCCCCCACAGGCAACAGAAAAGGTCAAGAATTCACTAAGGTCACATTGCTAACACAGATTTATGTTGCATTTAATTAAATACCATGTTATGGGAGGAAGGAAAGAGGGTGGGGGAGTGTTGTTGCTAGCTTAAAGTTTGCAAGCATTTTATGAAGGTATTAGAATCCAAGGACTTTTAGGTAAAGGCATGGCTATCAAACACAATTCATAGTCTTGTCTTATTTGTTCTATGGTCACACGCATGGCAAACCGAGCTAGTGCTTAGTGCAATAGTGTTATGCATATCTTGTATAGCTTCCTTGTGGAAAATCTCTCTTTCCTAAGGCGAATGTACCACTAATACAAAAACCTGCCTGGATTTGAAACCAATAAGGAGAGAATGCTAAAATACCCCTAATATTAATCACATTGATTTTAGAAGCTTGAAGCCAAGCTCTGTTCTACTTAAGCAGCAACCGTACACACGCACTAGCTGTCCAGTCATGTTGAATTCAGATCAATGTCAGTGTAGCATAGCAGGACAGCTGTGGACAGACAGGTGGAGATGGGGTGAGTGTGCAGCAGAGATGCTTCAATACACCCACCTGTGCTGAGTGTAGAGGGAGAGAGACAACTTACACAGGCGCTACTAGCATGATTTGTTAGCAGCTCTTCTGAGCATGTCAGAATGACGCAGCTAACATGATGAGTGCTCAAAGCTGGCAGAGAGTACTTAGAATGAAAGTTAACATTGAAACAGCTTGTGTATTCATCATTTAGCTATTACTTTTCATCTGAATTAGTTCACTAGATGCTAGGACAGTCCGCCTGGAACTGCCTGGCCAGCTACTGTACCTGGAACTAAGTGTCTCACATAAGAGCACAATGGTGATAAATCAGATTTGGAATTTTAGCCAATTTCTGGTTTCTGTCAGGGCTGTGACTTGGCTGTTGGTGCACCTGCTCTAACATGTTGAGCTGTGGTGCTCATGTGGGTGATGTGGGTTCGAGTCTGATATTTGTAATTTCCCTCTTCTTTTTTTTTTTTTTTTTTTCTCTCAGCTCTAAATTTTATTTATTTGTTCCTATTAAGTTGATAGGGTGTTCTGGGTGGTTGCTAAATTTACTGAGTGGTTACTGCATAGCTAAGAAGTTCCTAAGGTGTTCTGTGTGGTTGCTAGATTGCTGCTTGGGTGATCTGGGTTATTTCTAGGTGGTTGCTAAGTGACCCAAGTCAAATGAGCCTACCAGCAATTGTCTATGACTACATTTACATGGACACCAAAAAGAGGCTTACTGCAAGAAAGTGGCATTCCCGTTTACATGCATGTACTCTTTACTCCCATATACATGCGGCTCGGTCAGTAAGCAGCTTTCTCCAAAGCAACATAATCTGAATATTCCAGAGTTGTTTTTGTTTATTTTCTTAACTTTCCATCACAACCTGCAGGAGGAATTCCGCTGCAATAGTGGGGTTTCTCTCTTACTTAAAACTCTGGGATTCTCCAAATGTACAAGCGCATATACGCAAACGTGAGGGACAGTCAATATTTTACATAAGTGTGCATAAATGGGTATAATTTACAGTGTACATTATATGCTATTCCCGCTGTACTCCCAGAATTGTTAAATTCTTTCCACTGTGTTGACTTTTTGTTAGACTTAATTCTATGTAGAAACATAATAGCAAACCTCTCTTCAACATGCCACGTGATTTAAAATATAATTCGTACACAGTGAAATTTAATACTCTGGGTTAGGGATTTGAACAAACCCATTACCCGTGGAATAAGCAATATTAATAGTGATGCTCACCTTAGCTTTTAAAGGTAACCCCTATTTAGAATTAAACCTACAGCTTTTGCGTTCAAAGCCCAGGTCCTTGACCATTTAGCTACCACCTAATATTGTACCAGTGACAAATTTTAAGGACAAGGTGGACAGACGAGGTAAAGAGGCCAAGAGAGGGGAGAGATAAACGGAAAGCATTACAGCCCATCTCAGGACCCCCATTATGTGTGTGATGGCATGAGTGCTAACTCTCCATGGCTCAGATAATAGCCTGTGAGTTCCTGATGACTGATGTTTTCCCACCTGCCACTTCACAAGCAGTCATGGTGAAAATGTGTCGGGCTTATCAGAGAGACAAGCAAGAGGCCAGTGGACACTGTGAAGGCTCAGCAGTCACCACCAAATGCTATTGGAAGACACATCATGTAATGTGAGGCAGATGCCTGCTTTAATTAATTGAAGAACAAAATCACATTTAACAGGAGCCATCACTTAATACAAAGAATAGCAGCCTCAATTATCTACTTCTTATGCAAATTTGAATTAATGAAGATGTGTTTAGCTTGGCGTTAACTGCATTAAAACATTAATAAATGGCTATAAGGAGTTTTTGCAGTTAACTAAGCAAACTCAGAATTTTGACAATTGAAAAAGTCTGGTCCTTTTATGCAACTTATTCTGTCAAAGAACCACCCACTTAAGCCCAAAGTACAGTTCGATTTTCATGTGAACGCTCAGTGTCTGCGTACAGTCGAATGCGAGCCTGTCAAAATATACTCCATATGACTGTATCTGTGACTACGATGGCTTTGTCTAATTCGCCATGAGTTCCATTGGGATTTTCCTATGGATTTTTATAATGGGGTTTTTGAACTTGTGTAAAATAAGGTCTGTGGTAAATTTACGTTTGAGGTATGACTGTGTAATTTATATTGTAGAACTTAGAAGTAATGTTTACCACAGACCATATTTTACACATAAGTTCAAAAACCCATAGGAAAATCCAGAGGGAACCCATGGCGAATTTATCTTCCGGGTTTTTGGACTACAAGCTGAACAGCTCTATATTAGACTGGTGTGAAAAAATAAAATAAAATAAAATAAAATAAAATAAAATAAAATGTCACAGCAATCTTGGTATGTGCATGGTGTTTTCTGTACAAAATAGCAAACATTTACATAATCATAATATAAGCAGAATATACAGTTCTCCTTGTGGATATCTAGTTTACTTGCTTCTTAGCAAAACTATGAGTATCTCTGAGTAAATTAAACACCATGAACACCATAAACTTTGCCAAATCCAGTGACTGGTTCTTCCTCAAAAGTGCCATTGTATCAACACTGTATACTCAACTTTGTTTTCAGATAGACTGTTGCACCCTGACTCCAAGAAGTTGCGTAAAGCCAACCAATGTGATTGGCCAGACCAGTTTTGTGTGAAATATGCATCAGATGATCAGTGAGAGGACTGCCATATACACGTATATCAAGTCAAAATGTTCCTCTTTTTTTTTTTTTTTTTTTAAGTCAAAAAGACAACAGTAATTTCTGCGATCAGTGCTAAATGTAGTGGAAAATACAAGCATTTCATTTTCTGTTCATGTAGTCTTGTAAAAATGCCATTTATTGCATGAATTATGCATTTGTTTACATTGTCAAATTCAATGCCTACAAATCAGTCACTGAAAAAAATTTATATTTTTACTCCCAAAATTACCCCAGCATGCTTATACTTCTGCATAATGCGTGCAGCCTAATGCTGTGGACTCATTACTGAGGACAAACCCCATCCAAGACTATCACACCGAGGTTCATCACACACCCTTAGTAAGTACATGCCTATAGACAGCACCCATTGCAGTGTGGGCTAATTAGAAAGCTTTCTTTAATGGGGTTAGTACAGATGCCACTATGATGAAGTTACCCATGGTGCTCAGAACAGTAGTTTAATGGGCTCTGACTGGGGAACTGCGGGCGGATTAGAGCTTTTGTGTGGCATTAGAGAGGGACTGTGCTCTCAAAGGCTGCACTCTATATGTTAATCATAATAAGGTTGTCAAGGATTGTTTCACATTCAAGGATATTCAGGGATCAAAACTTAATGAAGGTGTTAAATGAATAGTTCGCTTTTCTGACTTTTAAAAATGTAATGTGTGTTGGGGATTTGTTGATGATGTTTCCTCCAATGTGCATCAAGAACCATCATGTAGATGTTCCTTAAATTAAATTACAAACAGTCTGAATATTGCGTTTAGAGAAATACTTTGATGAAAACTAGACTTTTACATTTTCAGAAAAAATAAGAGTGGTGCTTGGCCTTGCTAACGTCACTGTCATGAAGATGGGGCGTTCAGGATAGTTGCCAGGCCATTGCTATGCAGTTGCTAATGTGTACGGAATGGTTTTTGTGCTATGTGGTTGCTAAGGTGTCCCTTACAAAAAATTCTGTCAAACTTGCCGCAAATTTCCCACTCATTATTTTCACATGCAAATGATCTTGCGGTTCACTGTTAATGTTTGCCAGAAGTTTGCAGCTCTTCACCAGTAGTGGTGAACCTGCAGCAAACATTTGGCGACCATTAAGATTTTGCCGCAAAGCTCATTTGTATGTGAAAATAATGAAAGGCGAATTTGCGGCAAGATTGTGGCAAATCTGCAGCAAGTTTGCCAGAACTCTCGATTTTTGTAAGGGGTTGTGGGTGGTTGCTTACTGGACCAAGTCTGAAGAGTTTATCCCAGAGTTTCAATTACATCCTGGTCTCTTGATATGGCACGGATCCCTCTTTCAACATTAGTCTATAGGATGTTTTGCATGTTTTATTGATTACCAAATAAAAAAAAAATATTTAAATGGCCTGCCAGAAAATTACTAGAAGGTTTGGAGGTTGCATTTAGAGAAACAGTTTGGAGAAAACTAGACTTTTACATTTTCAGTTGCTACCACGAAACTGGTGCGTTAAGGATGGTTGCCAGTCCATGGCTATGCAGTTGCTAAAGTGTTCTGAATTGTTTTTAGCACATTAGTATGTGGTTGCTTGGGTATTGTGGGTGATTGCTAGGTGGTTGCTTAGTAGACCAAGCCAAAAGAGCTCACCCTGAAGTCATATCTCTCTTTTAATTAAAGTCTATGTGGTGTTCTGCATGTTTTATCGTCTGCCAGATGAAAATTATATGCAACTGGACTTACGCCTGCTATAAAAATAATAGCACAGCAAGCTAAATGTTTTCATGTCTTTAGAACAAAAAGTGTTTTGCATCTCTAACCCTTTAAAAGTAATGGTGATGATTGACTTAGCAAAGACCACTAAGCAATGTAGCAAGCTAGATCTTAAAACAGATGTCTATCCAGTGATGTCTATCCAGCCTTGCACTAAATAAATACAAAAGAAAAAAAATAATTTGCTTAATATGACAAAGAAAATTCATAAACATTACAAAGTCAACCTGAATGACACAGGAAAAATATATTAAAAACCAAATGAAAAGAAAAAGAACGAAAAGCAAAAAGGAAAAAAAAAATTTTTCACCTGATAAATTCAGGGAGTGGTGTGGGAGAAAATCTCTTCCGCCAGTCATGCCTGACCGTGCGCCCTGAAAAGTACCCCCCCCCCCATGCGTTGAGTCGTGTGCTGAATGGAAATGAAGCCGCACTTCACCACTCCACTCATCCCCATAATAGACTCTCTCTTGTGGTGACGGCCCTCTAATGAGTTCACTTTCCGCTATTAGGCTGGTTATGACTGCTAGCACTGCGCTAACCCCTACAGGCTACAACACCTCACGTTCCACATTTAAAAGCCTCTCTACAGTAAAGTGGTTTCAGATTATGCACTGTTATGTCATATTATATCATCTGTACATTGCTATTAAAGCCGTATTATTGTATGCTGATTTCGATTTGTAGATACGATTGTGGGTCCCTGGGGATTTAAAGGCCTTGACTAGACTCAGTTAGTGGAATTCTGAAATACTTGGAGAGCCGGGCATTCTGGGCATGAATTGCCACAGTACTCTCTGTTTGTCTTGATCCTTGTGAATGCCCGGGTTTGGTCGCATCTAAGGCTTCACAAAAATTCCTCATGAAAAATGAAGATCCGTAAGTAGGTCCATACTGTATAATGCATGCTGGGGCAGCTTCGTAGAGATTAATGTCGCTGCCATGGCCGTCCAAGGACGGAACCGTGGGGCGAGTGATTCAGCTGCTGAGGGCAAGAGTTGAGTGGTTTGGCCAGCTCTGCTTTGTCTCAGCGGGCGTGAGGAAGTGGATTTCATGCACTTTAATCCTCCAGTTTACAAGACAGACAGTTTATAGGTGACATTGTGAATGGCTGTTTCCCTCCATTTAGCCAGCGCAGCGCACTCATTCCAGTTAGTTTAACGCTACCGTGGTTCCAAGAAGAAGGATTACGCTCGGGTTCATGTCACTTTGAGAGAAACAGCCTGGCTTCGTGTGGTGGGCAAGTGAGTGTTTGTTTGTGTGCAGTTCGGCATACTACATGCACCATGGCTTGCATTTTAATTCACAACAATGAGAAAACGAATGGATGTGGCTGGGCTCTGGAGTCTGACCAAATACGTTTCAACTGGGATTATGAAATTTCAGACTCTGCATTATAATGTCAATGCAAATCAATATTCCATATCCATTTATTTATTTGGTAGGTAGACATGTAATAAGTGGGATAATGCGCAGTCAGCCAGTCATTATCACAAAATAAACCTTTTCAGGTTGATAAAAGATCCCTCCATTCAGCGTTGGGGTCCTGGTCAACCGGTCTGGCTCATTTTGCAATAACGGCCGGCTGATATATATCAAGTGGAATCGTTTTTGCACAATTTCCATACAGTTGCAAGGATGATGCATTAGTATGATGATATTAAGGATGTCACAAGTTGATACTAAAATAAAAAAAAAAAGATGCAACGATACAAGTGTTTCTACAGTACAGGTATACAGAGCACAAAACTCAATTCGGTGCCCTGCCTTGTATATTAAATGTACTAGTGATGCACAGTATATCGGCGGCCGATATATTATTGGCCGATAACTGGGAAAATCAAAATATTATTATCGCGCCAATAATGGAATTACCACTGATATTTTCGCTGATAATTTGTTACGGTTTATTTGCTTGCAGCTGAGAATCTCTGCCTGCAGCTTATTTCATTCAGACAGGAACTCGGGCAGCCTCAAATACACGTCTGTGTGAATGAAAGCCAAGCTCATGTTGCTCTGTGAGGATTATTTCAACATCTCTCCACCTTGTTATGCTGTTTTGGGTCTGGTTTTAATTCGGGATCATCTGCTGTAAGTAACGACATGGCATTTCCCATATTCCGTTTATGTTTCATGAGGCAATAAATGAAAAAGCAACAATAACATGTATGTATGTTACTTGGGGTCGATCATTTTCGCTTATTACTTCATGAAACATTAACAGAATATGGGAAATTGCACATTGTTACTTGAAGCACAGCACTGCGATTAAAACAAGCCCCAAAACAACCTAAACCGGTTCATAGAGAAACATTCACAGAGTGACTCAAGATGGCTAAAAACACTAGTTTGTGAGTGAAATGATTCTGCTTGTTTTATTTTACGAGTTGAGACTTTTCTAACATTGTGACTCGTGACTTTTCGATCCGTATGATGTTACCTATTCCCATTTTGATTGTTGTGTTCACATTTCATAAATTATACAGTGGAACTGTCACAGATGAGCGCTGAAATATGCATCTGTGAATGAGATGCGCATAAGCACACATACATAATACACACATTATGGCTGCTATTTAATATCATAAATATTACACCATGTATACAGAGATTAGGATTTGTATTGTGTGTGTTAAATTATTTTGGTTTAATCCATTATCACAGCTGTTTGAAGTTCATTATTCTCTCTCTCTCTTTTAGCGAGTCATCAGGATTACAATAAACACTCACATAAATGGGCACCATACAATTTCTGCAAGTGTATTTTCATTTATTTGTCATTTAAATCAGCATTCATCTGTAATATAGTCACATTTCTGATTCATGTTACATCTGCCAAACCTTAAATAGCAGCAAGTCCAAATTTCAAGCTTTTGAATGACACACATTTTTCAAATGAGAAGCTTTTAATGAATTAGCGAGCAGTTCCAGGTTAAAGGATAAAAAAAAAAAAACTTTTTATAGAATATTGTTTATCGGTATTGGCCACAATGAGCTGTGAATTATCGGTTATCGGCCCAGAAATTCCATATCGGTGCCTCCCTAAAATATGCAGTCAGCTTGTACTTCAAAGTGAATATGTGAAGCTGCTCATATGCAAACACACCACATTTTATGACCATCACGCATATTGTGTGTGTTGTAGTACATGACAGAAGAGAGTGCACATTCACTGTGATATGCATAGCACCTGCAGATTATTTAATTGTATAATTAATTTGCAGCATTTTGCACTTTAATAATCACAGTGGATTATATAAAATAAATTAATAATAATAATAATTATTATTATTATATTTAAGCAATATCTCACAAGCAAGAGTGCTGTTGTGAGATATAAAACAGTTTTCATCACTGTTTTAATTTATACTGTTAAGTTCTTATGTGCAGTAAGTTTTTTGACAAAAAATTAAGACAAATGTTGTGTTTTAGATTATACTGTAAGAATTTTTACTGAAGCACTTCATTTGTTAAAAAAAATGGTATGTTGAAAAGTAATTGTTATATTTTCATTTGATTACATTTTTATAAATTAAAACAGCTATTTAGAAGTCTACAGTCAGTAGGTCTTCATGTCATATTTATAATAAAGACTCAATAACAGGAATATGCATGATTTGTTTTTCCACTGACATGACAGCCAACGTGAATAATGAAGAATATCCACTGTCTTACCAAATAGGGCTGCAACAAACTATTATTTTTGTAATCGACTAATCTAACGATTATTCGACTATTCGGGTGATTATTGCAACGATTAATCATTAGCTTTTAATCGACTATTCAACTTGTGCCATTTACTGTTTGCAGTAAATGTTTTACTGAGTTCAACTTGATTAAAAAGGTTTTTTTTTTCTTTAATTCAGTGAATGTCCACTAAAGAGGATAAAATCATATTTTAAAAATACCACTAAATGACATTCACTGAATTAAAGAAAAAAAAACCTTTTTAATCAAGTTGAACTCAGTAAAACATTTACTGCAAACAATTCTATTGTTATCAAGTGTTGTTGTCTTGTTTTCCATTTAAAAATATCTAAAAACCCTTAAAACAAGATACATTTACTTGAGAAGCAACATATAAGATATTAAGAATTGCTTTCAGAGAATGTATATTGAATACTCCTATAAGTGTATTTTGAATATAAGTGTATTATTTAACGTTTATACTTCTGTTAGTGCAGAAAAGTCAAAATAGACGTATATTCAAGATATATTATTTGAAATATCTAATATGTTGCTTCTTATGTAAATGCATGTTGTTTTAAGGATTTTAGATCTAAATGAAATGTACATTATTTTAAAAGGAGTTTTAGATATTTATATTGGAAAACAAGACAAAACAAAAACAAATCAAAAACGTATTTTGTTGCAGTGTATAATGGGGCAAAGGCTACCTTCTCTCACCTTTTTGTTCACTTCAATATTTGTTCACTTCAATAAAGCTGCGTATTGTCGATTTTCTTTACAATAAGATACACACCGTGACACATATATTATGATTCAATACGTCGCAAGCCATCACGTTTTCATCTAGCTATATCAAGTGCGCACGTGCAAGGGACAAGCTGGGATGCAGTTTCAATCTCTCCCTCTTAGTTTGGGTCACTTCACGTGACTCATAGAAGCGGCGCTGACCATACAGAGAAATGCCAGTTTCGGAGTTTGTTCTTATTTACATGACCTGCTTCCCTATTATTTGAACTTTAATAAAGGATGCATTAAAGATATAACACAGACTCACATAGGTGTTTCCTTTAAAGACGCTCTGACATGCAAGTTTTGCTTAAGTGGAACATTTACATTTACATTTATGCATTTGGCAGATGCTTTTATAAAAAGCAACTTACAGTGCACTTATTACAAGGACAGTCCCCCCGGAGCAACCTGGAGTTAAGTGCCTTGCTCAAGTACACAATGGTGGTGGCTGTGGGTATCAAACCAGCAACCTGTTTACCAGTTCTGTGCTTTAGCACCACTCGGCAGCTCCGTCTCCGCTTTATTTCACAATGAGAGTGCTTCTGTATTTACTTATTTTGTATTTTTTTATCATTTCCTAATATCTACGTCACCTGAAGCTGTTTGGAAAGTCTGGACTTTCAAGCACAAGCTCATTGGATTTTAATGTGATCTCATGTAAAGTTAAATTAGATCAAACGACTACTCGACAACGAAAATTTTTGTCTGCAATTTTTTTTATTGTTGACGTTGTCGATAATGTCGACTAATCGTTTCAGCCCTATTATCAAACGCAACAAATTTCAACATCTGAACCTGCATCATACGTCATCATATGTGGTGCCCATTGACAATGCCAGAGTCAACTTGAGATGTTTTTCAGAAATCAGGATAAAATTCAGTGGGGAATGCCAAACTAACCTGTTCAAGGAATAAGTCTGATGAATAAATAAATATTTTTTCACTTAAGTCATCTCAGTGCAGGCTTGTTTTGAGTTGATCCATGGTGTGTACTGCGGACAGCCTACTGCAACATGTTGATACAACTTGAATGGAAATCGCTTTTAATGCTACCAAAATGACATAAAAACGGTATGTTTCACAAATCACATTACATGTTTATTATAAAACAAAAATGTCAAATATTAAAAAATAGACATTTTGTCTGCGCACACAAACCATCTAGTACGTTGCTCGCAGCCGCTGATCCAGAGTCAGCTTTTCTCATCCCATTCTCCTAGTTAAAGGGCGCTCTAACACGGAGCAGTTTGGCTGCATAAGTCAGTGAAGTGATCGAGTATTTCACTCTGTGTATCATGTCGTGGCCTGTGGAAGGCTAGTCTTATAATCCCTCTGCCTAAACGCGTTTACTGATTTTTTTTAATGTAGCATGTATTTACACATGAATTAACGCTTTTCAGCAGTTCTGATGCAAATTGATTCTAGAGAAGTAGTTACGGACAGCTTTAAAAAAAAAAAAGCAATTCGAATGTACAAAAAGTCAGTGATCATTCCATGTTGTATGTAACTGTATAATCATGCCATGGCCACAGGAAGACTTCTCCAGCTTATGCCTGTACTATATTATACCATGAAAATTTGCGTTTACACACTTTTAAATGCAGCCTACATGAATCAATCGTGAGAGTTTCACTGATTCACTTCCTGAATGTTACATTTCTGACAAAATGTTGCCTTGAGGACACATTTCTTAACTCTTGCTGTGATTGTCATGACAACAGCAAAGTTGGTGCTCATGTAAGCTCCAGTGCACAAAAAAAAAAAAAAAATCAACCGCTGCAAATGATGAGTACAACTGGATACAACTGAAGCGTTCAAATTTGTATTCCTTTACCAGCAATATTTTGCAGCTTTTAAAACAAATCTCAGGGTGGGCTAAAAGAGAACGTGTTGTGCTCTGCCCATCACCAAGAATGGCTCATACTCTCTAGAACTACAATACCCATCATGCGCACACATTCTGCGACCTTATTGTGCATCTCTGGTAATCAAGCCTCCCACTCTCTAGAACTACAATGCCCATCATGCACTACATCTCCTCCCCGAAGTCTGCACACTTTTACTCCTGATTTATCGCAATACGGGGGAAAGGAGAGGTGTACAAAAGCAACGTGTTATTTCTTTAAAAAGTAACTCAGATATTATGGTCTAAAAGAAAAAAATATTGCATTACTTTGCTCGTCACTCAAAAAAAAAATAACAACAAATCTTTAGTGTCCGCACTTATGCTCATCCTCTTTGTCATTAATTTTGAAAAATGTCCATGAAAGAATTTGTGAAATTTTAATTCTGACTGCTAAGAGTTTATTAACACATGGTGAATTGCTCACATGCAATTGTATACTTGCTGTTAACATATTATAAACGTGATCAGAGCAAGAAAACACAGCTGCATTGACTTTCAAAAAACCTGCTCCAGCCAAAATCACACAACTTCGCTCCATGCTCACTTTCACTACATATCGCACACATACATTTTCATAGCTGTAGCACGCCTAGACCAAAATTGATTATTATGTGCAAGAAAAATATATTAAAATTGTAACCTTTCTATATTTTGGTACCTGGCCTAATGCCATAATAACTCATGTTAAATTTGTAAGTGCGATCGAGAGAGCGAAAGCCTGGGAGGTAAAGGCCACATTGCCATTTCAGAGTAAATTTACACACACACTGCTAAATGTGTGTCTTTTATGTGCAGGAAGGCATGCAGAGGCAGCCATTTAAAATTCATTGTCAGCAAACATCAGAGGATAATGAATTTGCTGCATGAACAATTTGTGAGCAGGATGTTTTTGGTGGTCGGAGAACAAGACCCTGAGCATGTTTTAGTCTATTATAAGATCTTACATTAAGACTAATGGCACAGAGTCGCAATAGCAAGAACAACCGAAGTGGTAAAGTTTTCAAGGCCTTTTGAACCATGGCCAAGCCTCCTCAGGTGGGAGTTTGTTCATGTTGTGCTAAAGAATGCAGGCTAAACAAGAATCATTTATAAGGTACTTCTCCAAAAAATGAAAATTCTATGGTGCATTTTGCATCATTTTTGGAGCTTGAACACCTCAGTCTTCATTCAGTGTAACTGCATGGGAAGGAACAACCAGTCTAATTGTTTAAAATGTGTAATCTTGTGTTCCATGAAAGAAAGAAAGTCAAACAGGTTTGGAAAGACATGAGGGTGAGCACGATCACAATTTATATTTTGGGGTGAACTATTCCTTTAACATCATAACATTAAAAAATACAGTACAAAAAGGTAAGTTCATCTGTGGGCTTTTGTGAATGTCTGTCCTAATTAAATTTCTCATCACAACATATGAAGTTCCTTACCAGGCCACAGAGAGAAGGAATGGAGAAAAAAAATCCAATTCCATCACTGAAGAGCGTAACAATGGCTGCGGTGGCCGGCGCCAGACAAAAGCAAAATGAATTCACACTAGCTGAAGCGCAAAGACATTCTTTAACTTTCCATTATACTACACCTCCGATATGTTGTTTTCTACTTCTTGACAGAACAGTACAATTCCAGTCTATGTGAATTCAGACTGTCTTCAATAATCATGAGAGATTCGTATGATTGCTGCACAATGCGTTTACTACAGCTTGCAAAAATGAGGTAAATAAATAAATATTCCATGACAGATACTGAGCCACAATGAATGAGACGGTTCACAAAACAATAGCCGCTTTTCCGCCATTGGGCCAAACGGTTCTCGTGGCGAAATTGTGCTGTTCCGTGCCGATCCGAAAGAAAAATAAATAAATACTTTTTCATTAAAAAGTCACATATGTTCGTAGTTAATGATTAAAACAACAGTTATTCACTTTTGCTGTTCCGTTAATTTGTAATAAATTGAGGCTTGGCCTTCCTTGCCTCTTCTGATGGGCCGCCACTGGCAGATACCGATATCTAGAAGGCAGGATGGCTCATTTAATGGTAATAAATAGGGAGGTTAATGAATAATCGATGATTGATTATTTGTCATTAATAATTTGATCTAATTATATATACATCATCGATTAATCAGTTTCAGCACAAATGCGTTCAGTTCATGCCAGCAGATATAGAAAAACTTCAATAGTCATCCGCTGCTAGAGGGCGCACTGCCGCTCGTGCACTGCATGTCACGTCATGTCAGCAACACAGAATGAAAAAAAAAAACAGACATCCTTCACTTCTTTTCTCTATATATGAGCATTATGTTTACTGCATAAACCATGATAGTTTGATAAAGTACAACATGACAACAAGCATTGTTGATCCTCCGGTCTCCCTGTATCATCCACACTTACAATCACGTCAGTTCTCGCCGGGAGAGCATGAGTTGCATTCACCTGGAATCTCACCATAACCAGTGTAAAGATATGTTATTAACTGTATTTACACAGCATGTTGTTATTTGATTTAATTTCAAATAAAAAGTAAGGTTTGAAAAATCCCACAATCTACAACGTGAAGTTTTAATGACTCTGTATATTCTGTACAAGTTATTATTAACATGAATCCATTAACAGTAAATTAAATGATTAACAAATTCTTACTAAATACAGCCTGAATGTATTAAAAATATACTGAACTGAAAATATATTCAAAAGGAAAATACCAATTCTCACATTTCTCAAGTGTATTTATTTAAAAGATTTTTAAACAGTAGGCTACATGCACATACATACTTAAGTGGCTGTTTCATGTTTTCACGTTTCCTTCTACAGCAAGCAATTGTTTTCTGATGCAATATTGACATTTTCATGTTTGAAACATTCCCTTACAAAAAAAAAATCCAGAGTTCTGAAAAACTTGCCACAAATTTCCCACTTATTATTTTCACATAAATATGAGCTTGCGATTTGCCGCAAATATTTGCCAGAAGTTTGCAGCTCTTCACCTGTAATGGTGAACCTGTAGCAAATCTTTGGAGAAAATGAAGAGTTTGCCGCAAAGATCATTTGCATGTGACAATAATGAGTGGCAAATTTGTGGCAAGTTTGCCAGAACTGTCAATTTTTGTAAGGGACAGAACTGTTTGTTAGTCAAAAATCTAACTTTTTATAAACAAAGCTTTGATTGAAGAAAAATATGCATCTTGTATTTTTTTGTTTCTAGCTGTTCACCTTGTAAAGTATATTAATGTTGATGATTAATCAATTTTCATTTATTAGCTTTAATGAATTTAAAGGTGATGTGTGTCATTTTGTCTATGTTAAAATACTTTCTCCTATCCCGGCATAATATGCAGAGACAACTATAAGCCATCTTGGGTTGATTTCTCTGAAAGTGTAAACACTTCCCAAGTCCGGATACGCATCCTTTTTTACAATATAGTATGCGAGAAGCATTATGACATTTGAGTAGTATGCCCGAATCCAACTCGTATTAATTTGTACACGATGGTAAAATCGTAAAATATTGCACGACTTTCCTTAAAATATGATTTTTATATCAACCAATCAACAAACAGAATTTCAAATTGTTACAACACAGGCATCAAATTTATCTAGCTTACAATCCAACTTTATTTTTATTTTTTTCAGTGAACAACTTTTGGTACTCATTCCATATGTATTTATGCTAAACAAATGACTGATGTATGCCAGTAAAGATTATTCCCAGCATGCCACATTCCCAGATTAAGTATGTCCGGGAATGTATTCATACTGCTCCCCTACATGCCACTTTATTAACGGCCGAGAAGTATGTTCTTCATCAAATGCAGTACATACACTGATAGTATGCAATTTGGACACAGCTACTGTTTGTTTGAACATCCTAAACAGCCCGACATAGCAACACTGGCTCAACCAATCAAAAGAGTTTGGAGGCTGAACCATCTGTTGTCCAACCAAATCGCAGAGAGGAGGAGTGTTATAGGGAAACTTACTGTTTTTGCAATACTGCTTGGTGGTACTAGGGGTGCAGAAATGACACGCTTCACTCGTAATGATGTCTGCAAAATTTCAAAAATTAAATCACTTATCTTACACACTATTTCCTCAAAATTCACTAAAAAGTAGGTAAAAATAGAAAATGTGTTGACGAGGCTGCCGCAAATTTGAAACTAACATTATATGGTTATCTGCAAATTAATCAGCCAGGACGATATGCATCAGTCTATCACTATTCATGGCCTTGTCAGCCATGTGCCTCCACATCTTCCAGCAGAACCATCTCCTAAAACCTTTACGCTACTCGACCACGAGTGGACATCATGAGTCGGAGGAGATAAATGTGACCAGAAGCCGTGAACACTAGGCAATGCCTTCGATTAATTACATCGAGCAGATATTCTGCAGACTTATTGCTTCATGCCCGTACCACCATCTTCACCTCCAATTATTGTAATTAGCATTGTGTTGCCCCTGGTGATGCTTATAAGAAGCATAATTCAGGAACAAATATCTGTCAAAGATATGTCTTCTTAAGAGTTGGCACAGTGGTACAACAGACAAATGCAGAATGACTTATACAACAGGAAGGAAACCTCTATATTCATATAAGATGTGTATATGTAAAAGCTTGTGGTCGATGGACAGAGAGAGCAGTGTGTTCTGGGTATTGATTCAATCTATGGCTTAGGCCTACAGGTATATCCTCAAGCTGTCAGATTCAGGACACAGAAGAGAAGTAAGAGAGCGTCCCACTGCCAGGACTTTCTGGCTTGTCGAAACTTCAGGACAGATATGTCTATTTTCCGAGTGTTTGTTTGGAGAACCAACAGAAAGCACTGACTTTTTGTATTTTCGTGGTGTCTTTGAAAGCTTGGAGAAAATTGTGGATTATTTGTATTAAGTATGACTAGAATCTCCATGTGTGTACTAAAGTTCCCTAAGATCATCAAAGCATTAACAAATCAATGGCCAAATCATGGTCCAACCAGGCCCCTAGGCAAATGTCTTTGGAGGCCTCCTTCGCTGCAGCGGTCTAGTGGTCAATTCACAATATATATCGGTCACTGAAAAACAAGGTTGTCCGAAATTATAAAAAAACAAAAACAGATTTAAATAAAAAAAAATCTCCAGTTTAGAACACATGTGTAAAGTTTGTAGAAATGTAATCTTAGTGTCCATGTTTCATAAAAAAAAAAAAAAAAAAAGGATAGCATTTTCTAAAAAATAATTAAAAAAAAATAATAAAAAAAAAGTATAAAAATATTTTTTCTTGCACCATGAACACATGTGAATGCACAACCTAATCATTATTTTCAGAAACGTTTCAAATATATTTTAAGGTAAAAAATATTTTTTAACAAATATCATGACTTTTTGTGTTTTTGAATTTTTGAATTTTAAGAGGAAAAAAAATGTACCCTCTTATAAAAATGTCAAAATATCTAATTTTCTTTTTCACAAACATCACACAGGGTCTAAAGGGGTCCTCTCTGTTTTATTTTATTTATTTATTTATTTTTTTGATGACAACTAGGCTTGGGATCGATGCCTTTTTTTACCCATCGATAATTGGAAGATTTTCCCGATGATTATAGATATATATCGGGATTTTTTTCAGATATAAATAGGGCTGCTCGTTGCACAATAGTCTTTGTCTTTTCAAACATATTTCTCAACACAGCTTTGGTAAAGATTGAGCGGCAGAGTAAATTAAAGTGGGTCGCACACTAGACGCATCTGGCGGATGACATAGCACATTTCTAAAATTCGAAACAATTATTTTCTACGAAGGTACGCACACACCGCCGCTGCCGCTCCCGGAAGCTGCTCAAAATTCTCACATAGTTTTCCATTAAATTCGACCCAAATCATTATCAAAGGACAAAGATTATTTACTCTAGCCATCACTGGATGATATATTGTGTATATGTATTTTTCATTTAGCCTACACAATGTATTTTCTGTTAAAGTATGTTGTTTTGTGGTTTGACAGCTTGAATGAAAGACCTATTCCAGGCTACATACAAAGAAATTGCATAATAAATGTCGCCATTTCTAATCATCCAGTTTGCTTAGTTACACCAGTTTCACTAACCTGTAAAATCAAAGTCACTTAGAAGTACAAAAACCTTCATAAACTTTGGACTGCCATCTCCTGCGTCTCCACAGGATCAGCTCATCCTGTGTGTTTGTGTGTGTGTGTGATCGTGACTACGACCAGCTTCAGTAAATGTTATATCGCCCTCTTGTGGTCTCCCAACGCAGACTGTTAAACAATGCCAACTGAGTGAATGGGAAAGCACACAAATTGGGCTTCTAATTTAAATGTCGGCTAATTTTAATAAATCGATGGCTCAAAAATATATAGATAAAATAATATGTCGATCAATAATCGATATATCGATATTTTATGATATCCCTAATGACAACAGAATGACTACCTGCATTTTGGTTAGATTACCTGACTTTGATTTGGCAGACAAAATTTTTATATTAAAGGAATATTCCGGGTTCAATACAAATTAAGCTCAATCGACTGCATTTGTGGAATAATGTTGATTAACACAAATTTATTGACTCAAAAAAAGGCAGAAATGGAGGTTACAGTAAGGCACTTACAATGGAAGTGAATGTGGCAAATTTTGAAATGTGAAGTTAAAAATTTTATAAAAGCACTTGCATTAATTCTTCTGTTAAAACTCATGTATTATTTGAGCTGTAAAGTGGTTTAAATTGTTGTTTTACAGTCGTTTTAGGATTTGTTGACATTACATCATCATGAAAATGAAGTTGTAAAATTGGAATGTACAAATTGATTTTATCACACTAAAATCATGTTAACACACATTGTTTACATCTTGTGGCTATAATTTTGAAACTGAGTATTGAGTATTTTAATGTTTATGGATTGGCCCCCATTCACTTCCATTGTAAGTGCCTCACTGAAACCTTGATTTCTGCTTTTTTAAAGAAAAGGAGGGGCAAGTCAAAATAAATTGTGTTAATCAATATTATGCCACAAATGCTGTTGATGAGCTTATCTTGTATTAAACCTGGAATATTCCTATAACATTTAAGAAAACTGTTTCCCTGCCTTTTTAAGCCAATATTTTAACTTAAAATTTTTGTCATTTTAAGCCGCAGAAAAGATATCAAAATGACTGAACTCAGAATATAAAAACATGCTCATCATTGTAAAGAAGTATTCATGCAATTGTTTTGTGTAAATTGCATTTGAATGTATTTTTGAATAATTTAAATCACTGTTTTCAAATGGATTCCATAAAAATTACCTCATCTTCCACTGGTTGACCAAACAGATAATCCCACCCCAAACTCACACCATTGGTCGAGCCACTGTTGTTGTGTTGGCCTGGACAGACCATTCAAACAGACTGTTTTGATAGTGCCACAGTGTTACACTATGAGGTGTAATCAACCTACAAATTGCTAAGGTATAGCTAGTTGATTATGCGTATCAAGTTGAGATACAAGAAAGAATTTAAACATAAAAAAATTACACACATCAGCTCTAAGATGGCTGGTGGGGATCTAATGCTGTTGACTAACTGTGGATCTTTCTCAAAAAATGCTGAGCAAATTCTGGATTCCAGGATTGGTTTTAGTTTGACAAAACTCACCAAATCCATTTGGCTTCATTTGGGTTAAGTGGTATCAAGACGCTCGTTACCAACTTTCTCTATCAATTTAGAGTTTGATCCCAAGGTTCTGATTAGTTCACGTGCGTGTTCACATGAATGAAGCGAACAGCCAATCAGCGTGAGTCACATCTTGTGAGAGAGTCAGAGAGATTTACTTCTCCGCTGAAGATGTTTATGAAAATTATGATGAAATTGTAAACACAGTTATAACACAGCACAAGAGGACGTTAAAAAAATATGATCAATCAAATCATATTTACACAACACGAACAATAACTATAAAATCATGAATAATTACAATACATTCACACAGCACAGAGGATCACTAGTAAATTATAAAGAATTTAAAGACATTTACACAGTAAGAAGGAACATTGAAAAAAAATCTGAATGTGATAATATATCGATGTGAAAATAACTTTATATAGGTCCACAACAAGAACATCCAGGCTTGTAAAAGTTTAATAGCTTGATTTGAAATGTGAAAAAAAAAAAATGACATTAAAAGCTTTAGTATTCATTTAAATGACTAACTTAAAATAATTGAATACTATCAGACATTAATACACTATCGAATAATGAAAACGTGAGCAATTGGAAAATGAGTAAATGGTATGCACTAATAAAGACTTATTTGCAGCAAAAGACACAATAAAGACATATTTGGTGTGCTAGTGTGCTTTTATTGAACTTCAAGTGAAATACTGGATGTTCATGGCATCTCTGCCAGCAAATCCTAATAAGAAGGGGTTTGGGTGGCATTCACAATTTTCGTAACGTAAAGTGATTAAGTTTTTAATGTGTTACTATGGTGAGGAACCCCGATGAAAGCCTATCCACTTTACTGGTACCGCAAATTCAGAGTTCGCTTAAACTAAGTTTAAACTTATCTCGCTAGCTGCTTAATCCTGCTTTGTGACATAGGCCACAGGAGTACTCTGAACTTTGTTGTTGATGTTTGTTTACAACTGCAAAACTGTATGGAACCTTGCCATGTGGCTAACAACTGAATACGACAACACGACAGTGAACCGTGAGTCCTGCTGGGACCTGGCCTGCGTTCAGGAAGAGTGTGATCTTGACACGTGTGTGTGGGTGAGACTGGGGTGGGCGGACTTGGCATGAGACAGTGATGGACATTGGATGCTGGTACTGAAGGTCAGAGGGAGCCCGCAGGAGGGGCATCGGACTAGTGCTAGGAAAACAAAAACACAAAGACCCGCAGGGCTGTGTGAGGGACAAGAGGAAAGCATGCATGTGTGTATACGTCAAGGGCTAATACAAAATGACCTTAGGAAGGAAATGTTCTGCAGAAGGACACGCTGGTTCTTGCACCAGTCAAAGGTGCTTAATGTAACATAACAAGAAATAGCAATGGGAAAAATAACCAAAGATTTGATGGTACAATCAAATAGGTATTGTTTTTTGATGGACAAGTTATTTTTTACCTTATTGAGTAGCTATAAAGGCCTCAAATTAAAACTAGTTTAGCAAATTTGAAAAGCTGACTGAACTGTTATACATTTTACAGATCTTTCAGCTCTTATTTCTGTTGCGTTTAAAACAGAGGCTAAGCAATATCTTTGGACAGCTAATGCCACAGACGCAGAGGCAGTCCCGTTCTATTGCAGACTCCTGTTCTGAATCTAGCGGTCTGATCCTGACAAGGAGCCATTGTCCTAAAGGGAGGTGCAGCCTGACTTTAATTCAGGGTGACATCCATGGAAGTAGAGAATTCTAGAAACAGACAAAGAGACGGTACATTTCCTTTTCAAACACTTTCAGGAACAAAACAAAAAAACTTAAAACAACATTTTTACATTTTCTGAAGAAAATGTGAGTTGTGCTTGTCTGTGGAAAACTCACCACCATACAAAATCTCTACAGATCCTTCAAAATCAGAGGCCCACACTGGTGGACTCTCCTCTTCAGTTTCACCCCACAAATTTTCTATGTGGTTCAGGTCAGGGGACTGGGATGGCCATAGCAGAACCTTGATTTTGTGGTCAGTGAACCATTTTTGTGTTGATTTTGATGTGTGTTTTGGATCACTGTCTTGCTGGCAGAGGCAGTAAGGTTTTGTTTTTTTATCTGTTGGTATTTGATAGAGTCCATGATGCCATGTATCCGAACAAGATGTCCAGGACCTCTGGCATAAAAACAGTCCCACAACATTAAAGATCAACCACCATATTTAACTGTGGGCATGAGGTACTTTTCCATATGGCTACCTCTCTGCACTTGGCTTTATAGGAAATCTATAGGATCCTCACTTGCTCTCGATTTAGTGAATGACTTAACCTCCAGTGTGCTGTCTGTCTGCACTGGTCTCAGCGCAGTTCGAAATGCACATTTTATTCATCCTAACTCCATATACATTTTTCAGCTTCTGATTCTCAATGTGATAATACACAGTAAATATAAGATGTCTAAGGAAAAATGCACTAAAGTACACGTTAGTGTACATTATGTTTAGCAGCATAGCTTTTCGCGATAAATCGCTCAAATTTTAAAACGGGCATATCTAATGAAACTAGAGACTCTAATCTTTTGACTCAAACAGACCAGCTGTGGTCGGCGGCAAGTTTTTAAGTCACATGACTCCGTTCACCGAAAGTTTAACCATTTACTGTCAGCACTGAGTCACCTGAACTGAGATCAGTCGGTTTAAATGAATTGAAATTATGCGTTGCGTATTGCGAAGCCAAAATACAACGTCCACGCATGTGTACATGAGGTCACACAAGGTTAATACAGTTGGGTTAGGGGTTAGTTCAAATCCCTAACCCTACATATGAGCAATAGTAATGTGATACTTGCCTTAGCAAACACCTTTAATAAGTGAAACAAGGTGTATATTTTTGTTTGGCATTAGGTTCTAGGTTTAAGTGTTATGGGATTCTTAAAATTGGATGAATATTTCAACATTCTATTAACCTAAGACTCAATACCTTGCAGGAGATATTTGTATTATGGCAGTGAAATTCGGCATCCAGCAAAAGTATACCTCTAATTCAATACTGTGAAACTCTTGAATGGAAAAGAAACAATATTATGATTCTAAACATGTGGAACTACATAAAAACAATATTCCACATTTTAAATACATGCAGCTAAATAAGAAATCAACAATTTAACACCTGCCTCTATCAACAGTTCCACAAATGACTGCAAATATCAGCGTGTCTTTGTTGTGTTATGATTACCCTCTCTAATCTGATGGGGTTTTGAAAAAGGTCCCCTCATCTCCAGCGCTCTGATTTGAGGAATTGGCCGCCTCCAACTGTGTGCTGGCTTGAAGTAATAAGAGTTGTAATCAGAGTGGGAATAACACAGATTTTGGGGCTGAGATGTGAGGTTAATTTTGCCAGTGCCACTTGAAAGTCAGCAGGCTCCTTCTAAATCTAGCATGACTTCCAGCCTCAGCAAGCAAATCCTCCCAGCCACGCGTCAACAAGACCAACACGCTCAAGAACCAAGCCGTGGCAGGAGAGGGCATGACAGGGAGGCTTGAATCACCACTATCGGACCACTCACATCTGTACTATTACTGATACTTCTGACCATTCCACTCTGAGTGGACAATAAAAAAAGAGTCTATACTGATGGGAATTCAAAGTAATAACATGCTTAGTATGTTTAGCATGGCAAATTGGTAGGTGTACACTACAATTTTTTAACATGCATCACATTGAACATTTTCTTCACATTAGTGAAGAATTTCCCAATGCAACTTTCACGTAGTGTTGTTTAATTTGGCAATGACCCCTGTGTGGGCTGGTCCTTTCAGACACAGCACTTGCAGGTTTCACAGTCGCTTCACTTCTGATTTGGAAAGAAAATGTGTTGATTAAGGGAAATTGTAGGCTGCGTATTCTTCAGAGCAAATTGAGGTAATTTTAAAAGTATGTGTAACAGGGATTAAAATGGTAAAAGAGGAGGCAGGAACCGTATGAACAGTCAAAATAATGAAAACTTAAAAGACACAAACATAAACACACACGGCAGCTGCGTGTGGCACTCTCTCTCGAACTGCCGCATCCGGCTCGGCTTTGTCCCTCTCCTCGGCTGATTAGCCTGATTGGAGGCCGGCCCTGCGCATTCACGGCCCGGCCCCGCCCTCCTCCTCGTCACAGTATGATCATAAAGCTAAATTTTCAGCTGTCTTGATTCTGAAAATATTTTTCCAGTATATTTTTTTCATACAGATTCCATAAAGTACTTCATAAGAGTTCTAAGCCATGAACCAAACCAACCACTTGGTGAATCATAATGTTACAAACTTTGATTTGAAGCAAAAAATTAGATTTGAAAATTGGACAAAAAGACTGTGTACTTTGTCTTTTTAAGAGTGAATAAACAATCCCATGAAGTATTGCGTAAATCAAAATAAAAACTAAAATATAAAACTATTGATTTAAGTTGTTGATTATAAGAATAAAATCAATATATTTAAAGGCTATTGCTAAATATTTATATATATATACAAATATACGTAGTTTGAGAGTGTAGAGAGACTCAATTGCATCATGGGTGTGGGCAATCACTGAAGAGCTCTTTTGGCGTGCTTTGTTTGCCGCGATTCTCTGATTGGTGGATTTTCTCCCGCAGGCTCAAGGGTAGTGTAGTGTAATGAGTCTGACTGAAGTAATGCAACCCAAAATTTCGGACACTGCCAGAAATCAGATGCAGGCTAAGATTCATTGCAAAGCCAATTAACCGGCCACCGTTGAACATGTCATACTAAGTGATCCAAGACCCTGCAAGAAGAAAATGGCAAAATAAGGGCAAAAACCATACAGTGTTCCACTGCTTAGTATATTTTGTTTGTCAACATGAAGACAAAAATAGACACACATGTACATCCACAAAGACTTCCACAGGCACATAACAAGTCGAGCTCATCAGGCAGCACAGCCAGGCTTGCCAAGCAGGTGCAGCATTATAACAATCCTTGAACCGCAACACCTTTGCTGGCCTGAAATTTGATTTAATACTTGTGCACAGATGCGCACACACATAGAGTCGATCTCTCACCAAACCAGCCCCTTCAGGAAGAGCAACAGTGTCAATGTCAGAGCCTCATTCTGGTGTCTGTAATGGGCGGTTGGCTTGCTGACACTGCCATGATCACAGTGTACGACGGTGACCTGGAAAAGCATGGAGAACAGCAAAAGGGGAGGAAGGAGGATGAGTGGGGCTTCCACAAGACACCGCTGACCTGACGTCACTCCAGGGCTTCAGAGGAAGTATGCCTGACTAAACAGCATTCATTAGGACAAATACCAGACTGTAAACAGCAGAGGAAAACACCTGGTTACAAATGAGATAACCAGTCCAAGGAATTGTCTGAGGCTCTCTTCCCAAAGGGAGCTGCCTTAGAGTCTACCATCTATATAGGCAGCTCACTACTTTCTAAGGTAGCATAGTAACTTAAATGGAACTTCCTAAGTGACTAATTAAAAGTGCTCTTAATAAGCAGCAATTCGTTAATGGTAAATCACATGTGACACACAAATAGCACTCCTTACGGAAAGTGCAGTAGAGTCTCAATTCCAGAGTCTAACCTAAGACTATTTAGCAGAGACGAGCAGAGAAACTGAAACGCCCAAGGGTCACCGGATGTAGAAAGGAAGTCCCGCCTTACAGGTAAAAGAGCCAATCGCCTTTTAGATACAGACATCACCTGTCAATAAACTCAAGATCGAGTATTCACATTAGCTACAGTATACAAGCCGGTAAAATGGTGTTTTTTTTTTGCGTAATCTGGGGTAAAGAAGCACAGTTTATGATACCAGTGTTGTCAGATTTTACTGCTGATTTTAAATATGTTATTTGATCGTAATCTTGACCAACTGTTTTGGAGACTTCGGTCCCCATTCAGATAGGAGCTGAACTTTTATGCCACTTGTTTACATAGAATATAGCTGCCCAGGTCCATTCCAAAGATGGCTGCCAAGTGGACTGACTTGCTAAAAAGACTTTGCTCTAACATTAGCATGTTGCTAAGCTAATTACTCTTATAAAAGCACAAAGCACAAAGACATAGCATACACACTTATTGTTTGAAAAAGTATTTTTTTTGTTAAGCGGAACTGTTTTCAATCAACCATTTTCAGTACTGCATTTAAAATAGATACATTTAAAGTCAACATGACATGGTGTTCGCAGATCATTTTACTTTTGTGATTTTATTTATTTATGAGTGAAACAAGTTATTCAACTAAATAAATGTAGGATCGGTCTCGATTATTATCCATCGGGAATTGACTGTATCGTGAAAGGTGGTTGTTACTAGAGGTAGACCGTTATCAATTTTACCGATTAATCGATGCCGGTAGTTGCTCTTTAGAACTATTGGTTATCGGCAAAAATCTATGCTGATAGTTGCTGATAGTTTTTTCATCATTTTGTATTTTCATAATAAGAGTCCCCGGTGTGTTTCAGGCTTGTTTATACTTAAAAGTCCCACGTTATGCACCAAATCTTCATTTTTCTGGCTATTATTGGGTTTTTGTGTAACAATAAACCACATCTGAAATGTTATTCATTTTGGACAAATTTTTCTGTGCCCACCATAACAAGAAAAGAATAAGAATTTTTTTTGACATTCTATAAACCGATTTTAAAAATTATCAGCCAATTAATTGGTTATCAGCCTTTTTCCACCACCTTCGTTATTGGTATCGGCAAAATCGACCTCTAGTTGTTACATACCAGAATGAAAGCTAGATGGTTGGAGGGCAGGAGTTGAAAAATAAGAGGGATATCTGACGTCAGCCAAAAAGGAAAAAGTTGTTTCAGAGGAGGATCAAGATATTACAGTCAATTAAAGAATAGGAAAAATTTTTTTTTTAATTTTTTATTATTTTTTTTTTATAATGCACAGGTTAAAAGAGTAGAAACATGTAAAAGGCGTAATTTTTGATTTCATGTTAATTTTGAAATAGATTTCCCTCCATTGTCTGCCATCTTGGATAAAAATTTTCACTGAGCTCATCACAATGCATTCTGAAGTTGCCTTAACCACGAAGGATATGTGCAATGCTCCCTTAGTTTTTTTGGCAAAAATTTAGTATTTTAAAAAGCTGCATTTCATTTGGCCGCTTAAGTCTAGATTACACTACGCAGCTTTAACATTGATTTTAGCATACATTTTTAGTCGACTCCAGTCTGCAGACTTTGGGCCAGTCGGAATTGACAGTTTTTACAGAAAATCCCATTGTGACAAAACTGAAGAGATGGAGATGGTGAACAGGCATTCAGTGTGGAGCTTTACTTTTAAAGCCACTCAACTTGCATTTCTGTCTATAGTGGCCATACTGGGGTGCATTTCCCGTACAACAACGTAACTCACTGCTTAACCATTATAGTAGGATCCATCGTTGGAGAAATTAACTAGCTAGTCACAACTTTTTCCTGAAACCGTAGTAACTATGTCGCACATCCATCTTTCAAAATAAATTGGTTCAACAATATAGAGCTGTTGTTAATGATGTTACGCCAGGGGTGGAGTAATAACTTTTGCAAATGTTCAATTATAAAAGCTCATTTACATGTACACCTGAATGCCGTTTAATGCGAGAAAGCTGCTGAAGATAGGAAAGCTGCATGCACTGTGTAGATACATACGCTGCAATAGATGGGTTTCCTTCTACATTAAACTTCGGGGTTCACCATCGCACTTGAGCACATACGCATTCTTCAAAAAACATATAAATGGCACTTATGCATTTAACATAAACACATAAAAGCTGTGTTCTCTGACAGAAACCATGTGTGATAAAGAGCTTTCTCTTAAACGGCTGCATTCGTGTTTGCATGACGTTTCAGAATGATGCTTTTCTTAAATGCATGTAAACGTGGTCAAAGTCTTGACAGCATGAAAGACAGATATGGAATAAAATATATAGAAACCTCAGAGAACTGAAATAATGTCCACACAACTTTGAGATGCTGTTTGTGAATGCTAATTGGAAAAACTATGTTGGTAACGATGGAATTTGCAACCATGATTGGCTAATGATGCTTTTGGGAAATGCACCCCTGGTCGAGTCATCCCACCCAAGATCACACCCAAATGCGCTTTGCACATTTCTTTTGCAACTTGGAACACAGTAGCTGCAACAATAACAGAAATGCTCCCATAATTGTTTGTTTACATCTGTCATGCGGCTCCTAGAACAGGAGAGCATGTGTTTCCATGTGAATTTGCTGTAATTGGATCAACTTGGCATTATGTGATGGCCAGTTTTTTGTCAGTAGCGTTTTTCAGTCAGTAAGTGTGTGATGCCTAGTATTTTAAAGTGCTCTGTTTTTAGAAGTTGTGTTGTGTAATCTAGCCTTCATGTCAGTAGCTAAAAATGCTCTCTAGGTAGGCAGCTCACTAGTGGTTGCAGCAGTGTCTATATAATGTCTTGTTTCCAACAGCTACTAATGTGCTTTAGTTTTTTTGCACTATTGTGGAACTAACTGTTAAGAGTGCAGGTACGTGCAGCATCCTCTGGCTCCTATCCAACAAACTGCTCCTCTAAATGGTAAATCACAAAGCCTACATTTGTGGGATATTTTAGTGTGTTGTCTGTTATCCAAATAGAGTGTTATGTAAGCTTTAATCAGATATCAGTAATTCATTCATATCATATTCTCATCAACACCGCTCCAGGAGATAATGCGCCAAGAGTGTGTCGTCAGTAAAATGAAGATAAATCTCTCCCTTCACTATCGTGTGTCAGCCGTTTCTGTGGCGAGCCTTGGGGGCCTTCGACCATGCAGATGTGCAAAAAATGCCCGGTCTAGCACAAATGGTGGTAATTTAGCTTTTTAGCTTGTTTCTAACCTAGAAACATAATTAATTAGTGGATACCAAACAAATAAATCAGGACTCCAAAAAATGAGTTCTAAAAGCCATCAAAAGTGGTGACAAGAGCCCTAAATCTTCACACACACTCAGGTGTGACTACATGTGCGAATCAGTTGCTAAATTTGGAATTAGCTGCTCACTGGCTAACAGCACATACATCACACTAATGCAGTTCTGTCATCCACTGCATCCTCCTAATCAGAGCACATCTGTGTTCTGATGGCACGCACACACGCAGATAAGGAAAACAGGGATGCATGTCCACGCAGCAATTTGCACTGGACTGCACTCTCACTCTTTCTTCCAAATGTACACTTTCAACAGATTCAACATGATTTTGGAGGGTATCTCAGACTCAAAAGTGATAGTTCACCCAAAATGAAAATTTGTTATACAGAATGACAGCATCAATCACCATTCACTTTCATAGTATGGGAAAGCTAGCTATGAAATTTGCTTTAGCGAAAAAATGGCATCTGCTTTGATGCATGTAAATCCCATTGTTGGAGACTGGTTGTAGACAAATAAAATACAGTAAACTAATAAGTTTGAAACAAGTGATTTAAGGGAGCCAAAAGTAAAACCCATGAATGTGTGGAATCTCATATAATAGATGAATGGAGCCACTTTCCTTATAACAAAGCTGCGATCACTGAAATGGCCTTTAAATGTTAGCCGGCATGTTTGCTAACTAGCCCAAGGTCACTCTTGCGTTGTGACTGTACTATAACAGTAGTCTACAATGCCCATGTGTCTTAACCACATCCACAGATTGAGTGGCTGTGGCCATAAAATGGAACGCAATGTTTCCATTAGCTTGTAAAAGAGTCTCTGGGCCAACCTTTTTCCATTCCTGCTGCAGATACATGTGAAATTATGACTGAGGTTGACAAATTGTGCTCCCATTAAAACAAGAGGACATTTGGTGACACAGTCTCTTCATAACGTGACCTAGAAACAACAGTGAGAAGCTGCCTATTTGAATGTTTCCATGTGGAGGAACACAGTGAATTCACAAGGAATTTACATAAAATATAATGTTTTCATGTAATAACCTAATATAGGTATATACTGTATATATAGCCCTCTGATTGCAGGGGTACGGTTAGGTTAGTGTTAGGGCTATGATTGGTTGATCCAGGAACATTTTACGTATGCAAATCATGTTGTTAATTTGGAAAATGGTTGTTACATTCTTGTGTACAATTATTATGATTTATTTGTTTGGAGATGTTTTTGTTCACTAAGATATTTATTTATTTATTTTTTTGTAATGCTATAACTTTCGATTGCTTTGCTGAATGAACACAAAATTTTACTCAGCTACAAGTGACATGATTTGGAACAAAACAAAAGATTTTCAGTGATACCTTATTTACACCCGAGATATATAATGTCAAATCAGAGGAAAATAAGACTAGAAAAAAAAGTATCTTTTGGCTGGCTTTTTTTTTTTTTTTCAGCAGTTTCTTAGGCTGAGAGTCTCAGAATTGATCATAATCTATATCATTAACAAATTGAAAATGTGTCTAAAATTATGCAAACACTTGACCCTACCTGTTTTTTTTATTTATTTTTTTATAAAGCCTTTAATTTTGGGTGTGCCACTGAATAACAGAAAATGAGCAACAGAAAATCTTTAAAAACACCCTCAGAGGGGGCCTGGGTAGCTCAGCGAGTAAAGACACTGACTACCAACCCTGGAGTCACGAGTTCGAATCCAGTGCATGCTGAGTGACTCTAGCCAAGCAAAAGACCACGCAAATGTATACGATTTTCTGAAGAATGAGTCCATTTTTTAATTTAATCTTTTATTTTTCATTACAAATGATATTATCAGCATAACAGTTTGAGTGAAAAAGGATTAATAGTGGTGTTTTCCTTATTACATTACATATTATACACAAATTAAACATGGAATGTAGGCTGTCATCCGCGCAGTCTGACCGAAGCAAAGCGGGCTCACGCGATTAACCGAACGTGAGGCGCTGCTGGCTCGTGATGCGCGAATGGCTTGCACGCACTGCGCAAGTCTGTTGGGTATACTGAAGTCTCGCCACATTTGAACTTTTTGTTTAGTCTCCCATTCAGCTCTTGAAAACACGGTGCATGATCATGAGGATTACATCAAGATGTAGATTGGAAGGGGTCACGTGACCTGTGAGCATGATGGCAGCGTAATGTTGTGACTCCGCCAACCCTACTCAATTTTCATTTATATATCTAAGCTTTTCGTAAGTTGCTCGACATTTTGTTGTATGTTTTGACATTGGGCATCGATAGCATGTCTTCTCATCAAGGAAAATCAGCCGGCAAGCAAACGCAGCGTGATCAAGCGCACGAGGCGGATAAGATGGAGGAGTCGCTCGCCGCCATGATCGCTTCTGCTATGGAGAAACAGCAGCAGTTTATTGAAGCACAGTTTAAAACTTTGCAAGACAGACTAGATAATATTCAGTCGGAGCTTTCCAGCTGCTCTAATGGGGTGAGAAAACTGCGTGATCGATATTCCAGTCTGAGCAGCCGGGTCAGCAAAGTGGAAAATAATTACGACAAAACTGCCGCCAGATTGATGACCTTTGAGGAAAAGATGGCTGATTTGGAAGACCAGAGCCGCAGGGATAATGTTCGTATTATGAATCTCCCGGAAGGCGCAGAAGCCACGAATCTCACGGTACACATCTCAGGATCTTTACCTGTATGGTTCCCTTCGTTGGCCGATGCTAAACCGGAGATCATGAGAGTTCATCGCATCAGCCCTTCCAACAACTCTGGCAGGCCTCGCACGGTCATTATGAAGATGCTACGTTATACTGAGCATGATTCAATTCTCCGAGCTTCCAGAAAATCTCCAATCAAGGTGGATGGGAAAGACATCAGATTTGCCGTGGACTATAGTGCTTTCACTATCAACCAGTGGCGTTCCTTCATGGAGGTAACTAACAAGTCTCAGAAAATGGGCATTCAGACCTTTTTGATGTACCCCGCACAGCAGAAGTTAACGCGAGGTTCGGCTCAGCACATTTTCAAGTCCCCTTTGGAGGTTGAAGACTTTCTGAGTGGTTTGGCCACACAGGAGAATGAGGAAGGGTAAAGTGACATTACTTTTACTGCCCTAGAGGTTTTCCTTCCTCTCTTTCTTCATTTGTTTATTCTTATAGATTGATTGTCTAGCGTAAACGAAATGTCACAATTTGCCTTTTAGTGTAAGCTTCTCTGTTGATTTTGTTCACTGCTAATTTTGGTCATTAACATGTTAATAATGAGTGGGGAGTGGTAACATTGTGTCTGCCACCCTTCTCGGGGTCACGTTTTCCATAAGGTGGTTAATGGTTCATCCGATTGTTTTTCTTTTTCTTCTGTTATATTTCATTTTTTTATTATTTTCCTTTTTTAGTGGATGCTCTGTTAGAGATGTTTTTTTTTGTTTTTTGTTTTTTTTTTTGTGGGTAATTGGGTGTTCTCGTGGGTTGTGGCGACCAGGGTGGGTGGGTATTTCTCCCTTTGTGTAGAGTGTATATTTCTGTGGTGCATTCTGTTTATTGTTTTATGCCCAGTTAATTGTTTTCTTGGTCTCTTTATGTTATTCTATAGCTAATTTATGGCTACAGAAATGCTTCACATAGTTAGCTGGAACGCAAATGGGCTGAATGGTCCCATTAAACGTACTGCCTGTCTGGATTACTTACATAGGCAGCAGGTTGATTTGGCATTTATCCAAGAATCACATTTAAGAAAGTCAGATGTTCAAAGGTTTTCTAACAAGTTTTATTTTGTAGCCGCTTCATCCTCATTGGATATTAAATCAAGAGGTACTTTGATCGTGTTAAAACGAAAGCTTTCGTTTAACATTCTAGAAAGATATAGCTGTGAGGAAGGCAGAGTATCATACATTAAAACAGTTATTGTGGGTAAGAATTTTGCATTTATTTCAATTTATGCCCCTTCTCATTTTGATCCAAATTTTCTTCCTGCCCTCACTACAACTTTACTGCGCATACAAGATTGTTTTCTTATCATCGGTGCAGATATGAATGCGGTAGTTGATGTTTCTCTTGATCGTTCGTGCATGCAGAATTATCCAACGCTATCTTTATTATCTATTGAATTACGTAAGTTTATGTCTGATCTTAGTCTAATTGATGTATATCGCATTTTTCACCCTACAAAGACACAGTACACCTTCTACTCTGCCAGACATAAAAGTTATTCTAGGCTGGATTATATTCTAATATCTCATGCTGCACACTCAGAATTACACAGTGTTGATATAAAGTCATGCCCTTTATCTGATCATAATGTGGTCTCAGCTAAAATCTCTCTTGTGTCTACACCTACTAGAGCGTCACGTTGGCGTTTTAATACCACACTGTTACAAAATAAAGATTTCTGTGCAATGCTCAAAAAAGAGTTGAGTTGGTTTAGAGAGATAAATGATGGTTCGGTGGACGATCCCCGCTTTCTCTGGGACGCTATCAAGGGTTGCATACGGTCTTCTTCTATTTCTTTTGCATCCCAATTAAATAAGTCTAGATTGAAGGAAATAGGCACTCTCGAGACAAAATTAAACAGGCTGGAGAATTGTCAGCAAATTTGTCACTCTGAAGATGTTCAGAAAGAAATAAAGGTGATGCATACAGAACTTAAATCACTGTTACGACATGGAGCTGAGTTTTTAATGCACAAATTTAGAAGAACTTATTACTTCAAAGGTGCTAAGCCAAGTCACCTTTTAGCTCTTAGATTAAGGAATGGTGAAAAGTATTCAAATATTATGGCAATTCAATCTCCTAATAGCTTGAAAATTGAACCTAAAAGGTATAAATAGGGTGTTTAAAGATTTTTATCAAAATTTATATAGGTCGGATTTAGTCTTCAGTAAAACTTTATGCGATAAATTTTTTCAAGATTTAACTCTTACATGTCTCTCGGAAGCAGAGGCTACATCTTTAAATGCTCCTATTTCATTAGATGAGTTAAAGGATGCTCTTGTACGTATGAAGAGGGGTAAGTCTCTGGGATGGAATGGAATCCCACCTGAACTATACCTTTCTTTCTGGGATGAGCTGGGACAGCCTCTGTTTAATATGATTCATTATTCTATTCAGGTGGGTTCTTTTAATAATAGTGCTAATATGGCTATTATTACTCTGTTACCCAAGCCTAATAAAGACTTGACTCAGTGCGGCAATTATAGACCACTGTCTCTTTTAAACAGTGATGTGAAACTGTTCGCCAAAGATTTGGCCTCCCGTTTAGATGCATTCATGAATAAATTGGTGCATAATGATCAGACTGGTTTCATTAAATCTCGTCTTGCGGCCGATAATGTTCGCCGGTTATTGCATATTATACACGTGACCAGTGGAATGGATATACCATGTGCAACTTTGTCTTTAGATGCTGAGAAAGCTTTTGACCGGCTTGAATGGCATTACCTTTGGTCAGTATTGGAGCGCCTTGGTTAAGGCAGAGATTATATTAATATGGTTAAAGTATTATACACCAATCCTTCCGCTGTGGTCATGACAGGGGGCATCACCTCTCCAAAATGTTCTATATTACATGGGACTCGTCAGGGATGCCCTCTCTCGCCACTATTGTTTGCACTCTCTCTTGAGCCTCTTGCACAGAAAATTTGTCAACATTCTTTGGTTAGTTCTATCACTTTTAGTAACACTTCTCATAGAATTTCTTTATATGCAGATGACATTCTTTTATATGTTCGTGATAAAACTGAGTCTATTCATCATATTTTGTCAGTATTTAACTGTTTTAGCCAATTCTCTGGGAATAAGATTAATTGGAACAAATCTTCATTAATGCACTTAAATACTTCATCCTTTAAGTCGGTTTTGCCATCTTTTATACCGATAGTAACCAGCTTTAGACATTTGGGTGTGGATATATTTCCGTCTCTGCACACAATAGCTCTGAAAAATTTCCATGGTATATATAATTGTGTAGAGATGGACTTGACTCGTTGGTCAACACTACCTTTATCTTTACAAGCTCGGAGTTCTGTCATCAAAATGGATATTTTGTCTCGCATTAATTTTTTTTTCTGCTATGATACCTCTGTCACCACCTTTAGATTTCTAGTCTAAATTGCAAAGATTAGTTTCCAAGTTCATATGGAATGGCAAGTCCCCCGTATAAAGTATTCAACATTACAGCGTTGCAAGGATGCTGGTGGACTTGCACTTCTGGACTTTAGGCTTTATCATTGGGCTTTTACATTACGACCTCTTACGGTATGGTTGAATCCTGACTCTGCTGTATCTTGGCAACTGATTGAATTTAATCTGGCTTTACCTTATAGACTACAGGATTTGATTTATTGCAACACTCCGTTGAAGAGTGCTAAACAGCATTTTGGCCCAATAATAGCAAATCTTCTTTCTATCTGGCGGGCGGCTTCAAAGTGTTCCCATGATGACCATAAATGGCATTCTCATTCTCCATTATTCTGTAATCATAGTCTTCTTTCAGATAATAAACCTTTTGTTTTCTCAGACTGGAGTGATAGAGGGATTAATGTTTTGGCTGATGTTTGGGGGGACAATGGTTTACGAATGTTTAATGATCTACGTGCAGAATATAATTTACCAGGCACTTCATTTTTCTTTTATCTGCGCCTGAGATCTGCCATGCGTGCATATGGGGTTCCTTGGGGCTCTAGTATTCCCCGTCTTACTTTGCATAAGTTGCTTACTTCATGTGGAAGTACAAGGGGTATGGCTTTGTCGCTGTACCTGTTGTTTTTGGAGGCTTCTTATAAAAAGTTCCAGTTGTAGACGTTTGGTACAGAGATATTTATGGGATTGGCTCAGAAGACAGTAATGACATATGTTGGGACTCAATATGGGCCAGCCTCAAACATGTCTCTAAAAACCCTAATCAGCAATTAATCCATTTCAAGATGATTCATAGGATGTATCTCACTCCCAGGAAGCGTCATTTAATGAAGCTTTCCACTTCTCCTACATGTAACTTTTGCTCAAGTGGGTGCATAGGCACATATATGCACATGTTTTGGGATTGCCCTGAAGTCAGCGAGTTTTGGAGACAGGTTTCCACGACGCTCAAGGACATTTTGGAGTTTCAGGTATCATGCTGTCCGAGACTTTTGCTTCTAAGTGATGATTCCTCTTACACTCTCTCTTTAAACGCAGAAAAAGTTGTTTCTCTGTGGACTTACTGCTGCTAAGAAAATGCTTGCCTTGCGCTGGAAAACTCCACACTCTCTAGCGTGGACTCACCTGGATGCATTCTTTCTTGGACATTGCGAATATGGAGCTCTCAGTGGCAAGGTTACATGGCGCCTCTCAGTGGACTATCTTAACATGGCTAGATGCAATTTCAAAAATGTAAGATCTATGTCTCATGTTCCTACTTTTATATCTTTATTTATTGTATTTTGGATTTTGATTTGCACTCTTCTAAGACTATTTATGTATGCTCTGAATGTTCTTCTGGGAGATGGGGATGGGGGGTATGGTCGCCTTGGGGATGTGGGAGGGTAATCTAGGGAAAAAAAAGTGTTCAGAATGATGTTTATTTCTTACTTTTGATCTCTGTACATTAACATTCTATAACAATAAAAATTTGATCACAAAAAAATGATGTAGATTGGAATGCAGGTGTGGAATTTATATAAATAAAATAGTCTACTCCTCTCTCGCCGTTGCTGGCGTGCTAGTGATTACCCCTCAGCGTGCCAGCATTGCCATAGTGCCATAGGTTGCTGACCCCTGTAGTAGAGGGATATTTCATTGGCCCATGTGTCAGAGATGAAACCTTTGAGGGTTTTGTCTTACTGAGAGAAAAAGATTGAATGTTGTAACTGTATTATCTCATGGATGCAGCTTTTCTGACTGGATTCCCATTTATGTACACTTATGAAACACACAAACAGTGCTTTTTAACCTGAGACATGGCTGTAGAGTCAGCCCACACAATGGCAGGCCAGTAGATTGATCATTGCTCAAAAACTGTTTAACATGGGTAGTGTAACAAAGATACATTTTCAGAGGTGAGGTGCATTGGTTTTATCTTATTCTGTGTACTAGCGAAAGGCTCTTGAAGAAGACAATGTATGCAGATGAAATATACCATGTGGAAGCCGCAAGGGTGTTAAAAAGCTCATGTACATTTAGAACATTTGTCTCTGAAATCCTCATAGAGACATGCAAAAGATGATGTTCAAACTGATATTCCCAACAGCATGGGAAGTGAGTTTATCTAATTTTGTCATATGCATTTACAGAAAATCTTTTAAAGAGGCCCTATTATGCTTTTTGGGATTTTACCTTTCCTTTGGTGTGTAATATAGCTGTTTGTGCATGTAAAAGGTCTGCAAAGTTACAAAGCACAAAGTCCACGCCAAAGGGAGTTACTCTCTCCCACAGAAAACACTGCTCCTGAGAAACGCCTGGTTTGCAGTTCAGCCATTACTTCCATGACATAGCTACATCACATATAACACATCTGCATAATGCTCGTCTCAGTGTTGCTCAGGAAGCCTCGGGAGCTGAAACTCGGTTATGGTAAATGGCGTTACATTTCCGACACATGCTCTAAGCGGTTGACCAATCACAACGGACTGGGCCAACTGACCAATCAAAGCAGACTGGGCTTTTCAGAAAGGGGGGGCTTTAAAGAGACAGGAGCTACAACAGAGCATTTCAGACAGAGGGTGAAAAGAGGTGCTGCAGCAATGTACAGTATAAGAAAAATAATGTGTTTTTTGAACATTTAAGCATGTAAACCTATTCTAGTGGACCCCCAAATAAAATTATGAACCTGTAAATGAGCATAATATGGGCTCTTTAATTAGAAAAGATATTATATTGTCTTTTAATCAAATCAAATAGCTAAAACTTTTGCATTTTCAATTAAAAAGCAATACATCAAATAGGCAACTCAACAAATAGGCAAAAACATTAAATTAAACTTCATAATTTTGTTGAGACATGCATTTATGATTTATCAGTCCTGCAAATATGGAAATCTTGAGCATTTGGAGGGTTTCAGTACGGGATATTTTACAGAATGTAAGAATTTCACCATGTAGATACAGGACGTCCCGGCTAATGGGGGATACGTTGGCAACCCTAATTATAAGACAGCAATGCTTTGAACATAGCACAACCATGAACAGTGGCATGATTATCATCATTATTTATGACATTTAAGATATAAGGGGATATACTGTACATCTATGTAATTTGTGTCAGAGCAAAATTCCTGATAGATATATAGAATTACAAACTTTTGTGGCTTTTAGTCCATGTCTATAAGCCACTGTACCCCTAAATATTCACAAAAATAACCTTTATCAGATACTTGCATTTAAAATGGACAGCTAGACTCTTTTGGGAAAAACAACAACAACAACATCATTTGACTCATCTTGCACTCATGGGCGAATCCAAATGTTTGTCAGTTACATGCTCTCTAGAATGAGAATGACCCTCCCCCTTATACCATCTTTTCCCAGTTAGCAATATCAAGTAGCAAATCATGTCAACTAAAAGCCATTTTCTATAGACGGGCCCTTTGATGTGCCCTACATCAACTTCCTGATTATACAGAGAAGAAAACCACACTTTAATACATGTAAGACATTTTTTTACCTAGGAATGTAAAGTGGCAGGGCGGCAGCCTGCGCTAACAATGTTTACTTCCTAGTTCCTGTGTGGCATGCTGTCTCTTGCCCGATATATACCTGCTCACACTATGCAACATATTTAAGGCAGAGAATAACTCTCACAAGGCATTATAAAACACTTATCTCAACACTTCTTTTTCATTGGCCCTATGATCATGCAAAGGAATGCAGATCTACTGTATATCAACACTCAATTGCTGTATGATTACACAATGACTCAAACTTTTTCTCAGTTTACTTTTACAGTCTCTACCGATTTTCATCTAGGTATTTTATGGAATATAATGTACAGGTGCATCTCAATAAATTAGAATGTCGTGGAAAAGTTAATTTATTTCAGTAATTCAACTCAAATTGTGAAACTCGTGTATTAAATAAATTCAGTGCACACAGACTGAAGTAGTTTAAGTCTTTGGTTCTTTTAATTGTGATGATTTTGGCTCACATTTAACAAAAACCCACCAATTCACTATCTCAAAAAATTAGAACATGGTGACATGCCAATCAGCTAATCAACTCAAAACACCTGCAAAGGTTTCCTGAGCCTTCAAAATGGTCTCTCAGTTTGGTTCACTAGGCTACACAATCATGGGGAAGACTGCTGATCTGACTGTTGTCCAGAAGACAATCATTGACACCCTTCACAAGGAGGGTAAGCCACAAACATTCATTGCCAAAGAAGCTGGCTGTTCACAGAGTGCTGTATCCAAGCATGTTAACAGAAAGTTGAGTGGAAGGAAAAAGTGTGGAAGAAAAAGATGCACAACCAACCGAGAGAACCGCAGCCTTATGAGAATTGTCAAGCAAAATCGATTCAAGAATTTGGGTGAACTTCACAAGGAATGGACTGAGGCTGGGGTCAAGGCATCAAGAGCCACCACACACAGACGTGTCAAGGAATTTGGCTACAGTTGTCATATTCCTCTTGTTAAGCTACTCCTGAACCACAGACAACGTCAGAGGCTTCTTACCTGGGCTAAGGAGAAGAAGAACTGGACTGTTGCCCAGTGGTCCAAAGTCCTCTTTTCAGATGAGAGCAAGTTTTGTATTTCATTTGGAAACCAAGGTCCTAGAGTCTGGAGGAAGGGTGGAGAAGCTCATAGCCCAAGTTGCTTGAAGTCCAGTGTTAAGTTTCCACAGTCTGTGATGATTTGGGGTGCAATGTCATCTGCTGGTGTTGGTCCATTGTGTTTTTTTAAAACCAAAGTCACTGCACTCGTTTACCAAGAAATTTTGGAGCACTTCATGCTTCCTTCTGCTGAAAGATGCTGATTTCATTTTCCGGCAGGATTTGGCACCTGCCCACACTGTCAAAAGCACCAAAAGTTGGTTAAATGACCATGGTGTTGGTGTGCTTGACAGGCCAGCAAACTCACCAGACCTGAACCCCATAGAGAATCTATGGGGTATTGTCAAGAGGAAAATGAGAAACAAGAGACCAAAAAATGCAGATGAGCTGAAGGCCACTGTCAAAGAAACCTGGGCTTCCATACCACCTCAGCAGTGCCACAAACTGATCACCTCCATGCCACGCCGAATTGAGGCAGTAATTAAAGCAAAAGGAGCCCCTACCAAGTATTGAGTACATATACAGTAAATGAACATACTTTCCAGAAGGCCAACAATTCACTAAAAATGTTTTTTTTTATTGGTCTTATGATGTATTCTAATTTTTTGAGATAGTGAATTGGTGGGTTTTTGTTAAATGTGAGCCAAAATCGTCACAATTAAAAGAACCAAAGACTTAAACTACTTCAGTCTGTGTGCATTGAATTTATTTAATACACAAGTTTCACAATTTGAGTTGAATTACTGAAATAAATTAACTTTTCCACGACATTCTAATTTATTGAGATGCACCTGTAGTGTATAGTAAATAATAGTGTGAGAAAATGCAATATTCCAGGTTGTCAGGTTGGTGTATAATGTTTACATCTGGGTTATTCCATGTCAAATTAACAAAACTGCTGAAAGTTCCCCATCTGAAATAGTTTATTTTGTTAATATTTTTTTCTGAGGATAAATGTAGATGATGGAAGCACAAATATTAAATGCCGTGGATCAATACTTATTTTGTAGAGGGGGGTCAAATTGACAATTTCGACTTATTTTACAGCAAAACTCCAGGTAAAAAATAACCTTTGAAAGGTGGTCATTATTATTATATTTACACACAGTAGGTCTATTACTAAAGTCAGTTGACTTCAGCACTCTTTACATTATATGCCAACGGTTCAAATCCAAAAACTTTTTTTATGTTGTTTTTCTAAAGTTTGAGTGCCTATAACTGCAGAAGAATTAAAGATATATTAATGTACTTTTCGATTCTCATGTAGAACAAATTTTCCTTTTGGTATCTTCATATTTAAGGTCCTATATGGTTAAACACCAGATATATGGGGCTCTCATTGTGTCTCCATGAATAAATTGTTAAATTTTATATATTTTCAATGGTTGAAAACCAAATGTGGGTCACATGGTATGAAGCTAGTTTCTCTTGTCCAAAAAGTACAAATCATTTTGAAAACTTGAAATAAGCCTTTATTCACATAAAAAGTCATGTCAAAATCAAAATCACAAATTGTCATTTTGACCCCCCCTCTACAAAAGTAAATTACTCAGTATATAGTGATCTATGGTGTTTAATATTGTGTCTTTCTTCATCATTTTTGTATTTCTTTCACTAGTAAAAAAATTTATTTTAAAAAATGATATATTATGTATCTATCTATCTATCTATCTATATATATATATATATATATATATATATATATATATATATATATATATATATACACACACACACATACACACACACACACTACCGGTCAAAAGTTTTGAAACACTTACTCATTCTTTATTATAATTTTTTTCACATTTTAGAATAATAGTAAAGTCATCAAAACTATGGAATAACATAAATGGAACTATGGGAATTATGTTGTGACTAAACAAAATCCAAAATAAATCAAAACTGTGTTATATTTTAGCATCTTCAAAGTAGTCACCCTTTGTCTAGAATTTGCAGACATGTACTCTTGACATTTTCTCAACCAACTTCTTGAGGTATCACCCTGGGATGCTTTTTAAACAGTATTGAAGGAGTTCCCATCTATGTTGGGCACTTATTGGCAGCTTTTCTTTATTATTCGGTCCAAGTCATCAATTTCAAAAACTTTTATTTTATTTTATTTTTATTAAATTTTAGTTTTATAATAAAATAAATTAATATGGTGGCACAATTATATTTTTGTCTACAAAACTAATTTCAAACATTTAAGCATATGCCTTCAGATCAAAAGATTTTTAAGATCATGAGAAACATTTCAGTCAAGTGTTTCAAAACTTTTGACCGGTAATATGTGTGTGTGTGTGTGTGTGTGTATGTAATATATATATATATATATATATATATATATATATATATATATATATATATATATATATATATATATATACACACACACATAATATAATTACACACACACACACACACACACACACACACACACCGATCATCCACAACATTAAAACCACCTGCCTAATATTGTGTAGGTCCCCCTCGTGGCGCCAAAACAGCGCCAACCCGCATCTCAGAATAGCATTCTAAGATGATATTCTTCTCACCACAATTGTACAGAGCGGTTATCTGAGTTACCGTTGACTTTATCAGTTCGAACCAGTCTGGCCATTCTCTGTTGACCTCTCTCATCAACAAGGCATATTCATCCACAGAACTGCCACTCACTGGATGTTTTTTGGCACCATTCTGAGTAAACTCTAGATACTGTTGTGCGTGAAAATCCCAGGAGATCAGCAGTTACAGAAATACTCAAACCAGCCCGTCTGGCACCAACAATCATCCATGTAATTATCTAATCAGCCAATCATGTTGCAGTAATGCAGTGCATAAAATCATGCAGATACTGGTCAGGAGCTTCAGTTAATGTTCACATCAACCATCAGAATGGAGAAAAAATGTGATCTCAGTGATTTGGAGCATGGCATGATTGTTGATGTTTATACCACATGGCCGCGCCAGAATAAAGATTTAAGTGTTTTAAAATGCCTGGTAAAATAATCCCAGGTTACAGTTAAAAACTATCTGTGAGCTCTTGGCTTTAATTATTGTTGTTTCTCAAGTTCTCCATGTGTCTGAAAATATTGCTCATGTAGGACGATACCAGAAAAAAGACGTGCTTCTAGGGCTGAGCGATATGGGCCAAAAATCATATCTTGGTATTTTTAGGCTGAATGGCAATACACGATATAGATCTCAGTATTTTCTACGAAGTGGGCAAATGTTCAGTTGTAAGTCAAAGCCACATGTGAGATGGTAAATGAAGCTTGCAACGTGCTTTGTTTCAGGCTGCGAAGGCTTCGCGGCTGGAATTGCAGCAGCAGCACCATGAAGATTAACACACTCTTCGTACTGCAGTTTATGGCGTTGTTGTAAATGGTGGAAGAGATTTGAAGTGCTGAAGTGTTGAAGTGCTACAGATGACATGGTTTTGCTGCTCATCTGATCTTTTAAATCCAAATCATCTACAAATAACTGAACCATTGCTTTTCTTTTTACTAACCAGGTCTTCTTCGGCAGTGTGGACCGGCGCTGTGTCTCCCTCCATGTTGCAGGAGAACTTGAGCGAGTGGGGCCGGGTTTGCGCGCAGACGCAGAGGGAGAGTGGGGGCGGGGTTGTGTGGAGAGTGTGAGAGTATGAGAGAGGAGAGATGAAAACACTGTCACGGCTTTACAGAAGAAATGGGTTATGTAAAGCAACATGAAACGGTATTGTCTCATCCTATATCTCGTTTGAAAATATATCGATATATCTTAAAAAGTCGACTACGCGCTTAACAGCTTAAGATTGTTTCTCACATATGCATGTTTTCTCAAGCATTTAATGCAATTAAGTGTTTATTTACCCATTTAAAAGAGAACATATTGGAACATATTTTCGGGAGGGGCATAAAAAAAAATTACATGATGTGAGCAGATTGTCCATATTTTTAATTCAAGATATAATTTACAGGCTCACTGATGTCACCAGCTGTGTTGTATTTAGGTAGGTATTCCAGGTATTCCAGTCAATTTCTTGTAATAATCCCAGATAGGCTAAAGCATATGTTCATGTTTAATATCTTGATAATTAATCAGCACAGCTATACAATTTCTGATGGGTTATTTACGTGTGACGTCAGTTTGTAAATGCAGTGAGTTTACGCACCCATCTCTGGGATCTCTACGGAGTCCCTTATCCTGTGCAAATCGAAAGTAAACATTACAGACGTCCGCAGTAATAATTAATCTACAGTCAGACATTTGCCCAGAAAATGAATCACGTCCAAATAGGGCTTTCCTTAATAGCACTATCTACTCCTGGATATGGTAAATGCTTTCAGTCTGACTAAAAACAGATAAAACGTTTCCCCACCGGATATAAAAAAAATTAATGACCAGAAGGGTTGGGGGGGGGATATCAAAAACAGAGGCAGGAAAATCCCCGCCACCCTCCCGGTAAATCGCACCCTGTATATAACAAAAATTGAGCCAGGGACCTCTGGTTAAGCTGAAAAGAAGTTACCCCGCTTTTTGGGGGGGTCTGCCAAAAGCCTCCCCACTCTTTTCCTGCAACAGCACGGCAGTCACTGCATACAGGATGACAAATTACCATAAATGCGCCTTCAGACGGCGGTGGCCTTCCCATCACAGCCACCTCCAGATGGACTCAATTAAACTATTAGCAAATGAGTGGGGCCTGATGACTCCATTAGGAAACATTTTGGGCTTAAACAAACTGAGCCAATCAACTACTTTCCCCCAGAAACATATTCATTATGCAATGCTAAATGTTTCAAACTGTAGTGGTATAATACATACAGCTTACTGTGTCGCATGTTTAATTCAGCTAGTGGAATCCAGTTACCATTTCAGAAATACATATGGTTATTTAGCATTTTTAATCAAGTTTTGTGTAAAAAAAAAAAAAAAAAAAAAGTCTCAACTTTTAGAAGTTTGATAACATAATGAGTCAAGAAGAAAATTGTGGTTAAATTGCTTCCGATTAAATTGTCACAATGGAAATGAAACGTCAAGTTCAGCACATTACATTGTGGGGTATTTCACACAGTGTACTCTTAAGTTGGATACTTCACATTTTGTCAAATGTAATAGGTCATCTAGGTATTTCACTCACACAGAGAAGCTGCATACTATTTCAGTAAATTGTAGGTAGTATGTCATTCTAAACATGCCCAAGGCTCTTTGTGCAAACAGGTTTGTGCACATAAAGGGAAATGCACATCTGCACTAGTGTAACTGCAGGGTTTTCAAATAGGCAAAAGGGCCCTCTGTAGTGAAGGAGGACAATAATTTAGAGTGAAATACGTGGAGATGGGAATCTGGAGTGGCTCTCTGCACTCTCTCTCGGGCCCTGTTTATCTGTCATCACCTTAGCTGTCCCATATATTCAGGCACAGTCAATGCAATTCATTGACACCATCATTCACTTCAGGGCTCTGTAGTGCCAACTGCCTGCGAGAATCAACCCCAGTAACACGGCTCTAATTTATATGACATGAAGGAATGGATAAACACCAAACCAAGGCAATAAACTCTTGCTTGATCTATTTGAACTGAAGAAAGTGCTTGGAAAGGTATAGAGGCATTTATGAGCTCTTGTAGTGGTAATTACTAAACAAAGCTCTTACAAGGTGAATTATACTACATAATATTTGAGGTCAACGGGATGAGCTATTGACCCCAAATTCGCAGTTACCTTCCTGAATCAGGAGAATATAGAGCTTCCTGTATATCATAAGTGTCTACTACTCTCACAAGCAATAAACATAAACAGTGTGTGAATAAAACTAATGTTTATAACTACTATTTATCATCATCAGTAGGCTAACACAGACGGTTATTTCCAGCTATCAGGTTTATCTGGGAGATGGTCTGTGACTGACAGTTGACACGTTAAAGCTGAAGTGTGTCACTACCTCCTAAATAAGCTTAAGCTGGTGTAGCTGGTCTCCCAGCCTGGTCAAGCTAGTGTTTAGTGTTAGTGTTTGGTTAAAGGGGATAGTTCACTCAAAAATGAAAATTCTCTCATCATTTCCTCATCCCCATGCCATCCCAGATGTGTATGACTTTCTTTCTTCTGCTGAACACAAATAAAGATTTTTAGAAGAATATTTCAGCTCTGTAGGTCCTCACAATGCAAGTGAATGATGGCCAGAACTCTGAAGCTTCAAAAAGCACATAAATGCAGCATAAAAGTAATCCACAAGACTCCAGTGTTTAATCTTCAAAAGTGATATGATAGGTGTGGGTGAGAAACAGATCAATATTTAAGTCATTTTTTACTTTAAATCTCCACTTTCACTTTCACATCTGAAGGTCACATGTGGCACTTGTTTAGTTTCACATCTGAAAGTGAAAGTGGAGATTTATTGTAAAAAAAGGACTTCTCATCTGTTTCACACCCACACTTACCATATCTCTTCTAAAGACATGGATTTAACCACTGGAGTCTTATGGATTACTTTTATGCTGCCTTTATTTGCTTTTTGGAGCCTCAAAGTTCTGGCTACCATTCACTTGCATTGTATGGACCTACAGAGCTGAGATATTCTTCTAAAAATCTTTGTGTTCAGGGGCCGGTTGCACCAGCTATACATAAGTTTCAACTTAGCCTAGTTGTAATATGTGACTATGTAAATATGTGAGCGCTGCACCATAAAATTTTGGTAGAACGTAACCCTACGTATAAACTAAATATTTTAGGAAGACTCGGAGTAACGGATGGAATAAAAAAGCAGACTCACTTAATGGCATCAATGAGCTCATGTTTTTGCGTGACAGGCTTTAATCTTTTCGACAAACAGTACGATGTTGACATTTACACTGGTTTACATTTAAGAGAGGAAAACGCACTTTTAAGCGGCTCTTCAGCATGAAACCGATCTAACGGTGCAGTTTTCAGGGTACGTCGCCCATTGTCAAGTTTCAACACATTCAAAATATATGAATGATAATAAATGAATAAAATGTCAATTTTTCCAGCTTTTTGTATTAGCATTTATCTATTATCCCTTATTTATTTTAGATACTGTTCCTATATATTGTTAATTACACAGGGCAAAAATTTATCAAATCTACTTTTATTACGTGTCATATTTTAATGTGGATATAATTTATTACAGCTGACAGTTACATGAGCAAACAAGATTTGAACATCAAACGTAACAAGATCAAATTGAAATTCACAGCTTATTAACAGATTTGAAAGCTGATTATTGGATCAATACAGGTAAACGTCATATTATGCGACTACGCATTACTTTACGGAGAGTTTACGACGTACTAGCTAAGTCTTGCCTTGAGAACATGTGGTGCAACCAAATTAAGCACTGACTTATTTACAAACTAACTAGTAGTTACTAAGCCCTTAGAGTGAACTTTACGTCCCAACTTACGTGAGACCTTACGCACAGCTGGTGCAACTCTACCCAGCAGAGGAAAGAAATTAATACATATCTGAGATGGCATGAGGGTGAGTAAATGAGATAATTTTCATTTTTGGGTGAACTATCTCTTTTATGATAACAGATTGCCGTTTTTACTCTCCCCTCTCATTTTCTCTACTCCCCTCACTCCCAAATCACAGTAACACTCATTAGGCAATAACAGAGAACCTGCAACAGGGTCTTCCTGTCCTGACTTTTCTCTGTTACAATGAAATGCATTGGCACCAATGTAAGAGGTCCCTCGACAATGCACCACAGCTGTGCAACTGTCCCACTTTCCGTCATCAGCAATGCCGCCAACTGCTTTTTTTTCTCCCTCTATCACCCAGCACTACTAGCCCAGCATAAATGTTCTTTCTCTTATTGATGCCTTCTTTCAATACATAGTTCTTTGAATGAGGTTTTAGACAGTTGGAAAGTGTCAGAGATGGAGCCAATCTGTACAGACTGATCACACTGTGAATTTGGTAACAGTAGATCAAAGTTTTGCTGCCAAAATCGGTCTGTGCTTATAGAAATTTGAATCACTGCGGAATCCGGAAGTGTTGTTGAACATACAATATAGGCACATTTTAGCTCCAGTTTCCAAGTGAAATGTCCACAAAGTAAAAAGTGAGTTGTATTTTTTTTGTGGTAAATAATGTAATACACTCAACAGGAATGCATATTTTATTAACTCTACCGCCTAACCCAAACTCCAACCCTAAACCTAACCATCCATGCAGTCAAAATGCAATTTTAGAGTGATTTTTTTTTATGTGAACGCGATTACTTCCTGGTTCCCGCGGGCCAGAACCGGTGTCTCAGATTTGCTCATGCAACCTGCCAACGGTAGAGGAAAAGGTGATCACAGTTGGATTGATGCAAAAATGCTGATGGGGGATGGTGCTTGTCAGGGTACATGAACGTTCAGCAACATGTCGATTTCCCGTGTGATCATGTTGAACTGTAAGCTAACATGTCAGAGAACATCTGTTTCAGATGCTGTTCCCTTCCGTGTGACTTCACTTTCACAGCCAGGGAATTTTAACCGCTCAAGGCAGGGGGGGATACGACATGCTGAAATGCCTCCAAACTGTAGTGTGAATTAATAACAAAGCATTTGCTTTTAATTCTTTTGTAATTGTTAGGGTGTTCACTTCAATTGTGGCCATTTGTCCAGTCCATCGCTAACTTAAACCTTCCTTGGTGTTGCGGGTCATTTTGACCTGTTTTTAAAATAGTTCTAAATGGGTCCGAAAGTTCTGCAAGGCCAAGGAAAGGGTTAAAGAAAACACTTTCCTCAAAAATGAAAATTCTGTTATTTACTCACTCGAATAAACTTTGGACCAACCTTTAAAAGGCAGCTGCTCAGTTTCAAAGATGAAGACCTAGGAGTTCATTGGTGTCTTCCTTCTGACACACATTCGAAATGGTGTGAGGGACCGTTAGAAGGTGTGATGCCAGAGAAGCAGCGGAGGCTTTTGTTGCGAGCACACTACTAGCCTGCAGAGACTGTGCTTGTCATCTTCAAGCTGAGCAGAAGTTGAGCCGCGCTTCACAGCCCCTTCACAGCAAGGCAGCAGCGACTTTTGCCCACCCCGTAATAATCACTGACATTCCCTGCACGCCAGCTTCCCTCCTCTTCTCCTCTGGCTTGCTGAAACTGCCAATTTGCCTCAAACGAGCCAAACTTAATCCCATCACTCCCAGCTTCCTGTCTCCAGTTCTATCTAACTGGCTGCGGCCATGAGAAGAACAAAAGCAGAGAGACAACAAACAAAAAGGCCTTAACCTTCTAACTTCCACCCTCTGGATTGCTCTGTCAAATAACGGCACCACTCGGCCCTCTTTGTTGACCCAATCCTCTAGTCATTTCCTTGTAATTGTGCTCAATTGAGCTTGAGAGCTCCCCTCCCTTGCCTCCTTGCTGCTCTAAGCCTTCTCATTCTCTCCGCATTGTGCCTGAGTGTGCTGCCTTTCTATAGACGCCTGACATAAACAAGTGCATCGCATTTAACCTGAGCAACGCTCAGCAGAAGCTAGGCGTTCCTTTAAAGTGCTATCACCTGTCTCCACAACCTCGTTCCTTTACCTCACCACCTCCTCAGTCCATCCATCATACTGTCCTTTTCTAAACTGGGACAGCCAGTTACCCCAACGCTTAACCCCTCTTTCCCTCCCTCCTCCTTCTGAGCTCTTGGAATCCATCTTTCTTCTGCACCTGCGAAGCTTGTCTGTTCCCCCGTACATGGCTGGTCTTTAGTGGATTGGCTCGGGGAGACCAGGTCCACTGACCCCTGCATGAAGGACGTCATGGCTGCCCCCCTTTCCCAGCATGCCGCCCACCTTTCTGTGACAAGCTTGCATGTTTGTCATCTATCACATTTTCATCCTGGTCTCTCATCACTGACCCTGTCTGAATGTCACTGCTCCACTTTCCTGGCTCTCCTGATAAAGCCTTCCATCAACTCACGTCCTATTTCGTGGCCCACTCTTTTTCCATTTCTCCTCATGTGCCACCTGACGAGCCTGATGAAGGTTTTCCAACTTTCCAAACCTCCATTAGGGATGTCAAAAACGAAATAATTTCGACTAGTTGGTGTGTTGCGTCAATGAGTAGTCGACTAATCGATAGTTGACTACTCATTGACGCAACCCACCAACTAGTTGATTTAACCTGAAATTTAACCCGATTTATATATTTTTTATAGTTTTGCGGAACATAAAATAAAAGAATTGAATGAATGTCCTGTTGCCTAAATTCAAGACAATGGCAGTACATAGGGACCTACTTTTAACACTTAAACACCCAAAAGTGTTATAAAAGTAGTCCATGTGACCATGTGACTGCATTATACAATCAATTTGCATGATGAACAGCTCGTAATTTAAGTAATTATTCTCTCTCAAATAAAATTCAATCTTTAATAAAGTACAAAGACAGCTCTGAAATCCAATATGGTGGCTACGTTGATAACATCAAAACTCATTGAGTCTTGTGTGTCTCGTGACTAAACGTCATGTCATGTCGCAAGGCTGGTTTCAGATTCACCTCACCCTGATAGAAGGGATTTGTGGAGCATTTACAAAAGATACATTCAAGAACAGATAGATGGAATGCAATAGAATCTCGAGATGTGTTTATAAAAAGTTGGATTATTTAACAGCACTAAATTTAACACAACAGCGAAAGGCATGCATGCATGTGTATGGCTATAGTGGCAGAGCTTCAAGAAGAATCCATTAACATTTTTAAACAACTTTTCTGAGAGGGTTTCACTATGCACATGGTGCAAATTTAAAAATATTAAAACTAAGAGTTATACATTTAGAATTTCTTTTATAAAATACTCTACCTTACAAATCAAATAGTTGGTTGTTGGACTACACATCCCAAATCTGTATATGCTATGTCATTGCTGTCAGAGCTCCAACGACAAAAAGAAACCACACATTACTGTAGGCTGATGGGTCACAGACATTAAGACAATAGGACCGTTTTCAGAGGCTCAATTAAATCACTGGTGACAGCATGCATTTGAGAGCATATCTACTGAGTGCCACTTGACTCCATTTATTAGTACAAGATGGTACCAAGCAAGACTTGTTTTATATGTGTATATTTATAGCTAAATAACCAGCTGGTGAGCACAAACCTGTGAAGACGCTCTGGGCTTTGTGATCTTGTCAAATAGAATCAGAGACTCAAAGACAAGACAAGTGCTTGGGGACTTTGCATGTTGTTATAGAAGGAAACAAAAATAACTGGCAAATGGAACACTACTAAGGGGGAACGTGGAATTGTGATCCAGCCTTCATTCAGTCTGGAGTGGATAGATAGAGGAAAGTGTGGTTAGCAGAAACTCTGCTGTAGCTTGAAGTGGTATGTTTAATCATGGAGAGACATCTAGCCCTTATGAGCAACAGTTGTACTAATGTGCGGCAACTATAATGACTATCAAATTAAGTTGAAATGGATGTTTTTTTCACTAAAGTGTTGGCGCTCAGGGTCAGTCGATAAAAGAGTGCGTAAAAAAAAGTGTTCACTCTAAAGAGCCATGTGATAAGTAGTGAGAGGCACTCGGCAAGGGTGGAGGGTCACATTGATTTAGCTCGAGTATTGCAAAGCAATTCAGCTGACTCACTTCACTGGAGGTTAACGAAAGTAGAGGTGCAAGGGACGCGTACAATTAGATGCTCTGTAAATGGCTTGCCAATTGTCAGACTAATTAAAAATGGCTAATGCGCGTTACTTCAAATAATCACTCAGCTATAAAGTTGTGGCTGTCAGGTGTAAACAAGGCGTGTGACTGCAGTGGGGAGAAAATCAATGGACATCTGTTCATTTATCTCAGGCAGGAGACCAAATTGAAAAATGGATTGCCCGATTTGCCACAAATCTGCGTTGTGATAAAGGTGCAATACATCGGAACACCTGCTTAGGAGGTGATAATGGGCATTTCGACGGCTGGCCACGAGCCCCAGTGGATCGCCAATATAGGATCAAATTGCAATCTTTCGCTGGCCCGCTGGGAGCACACTGGAAGAATTTGTAGGTATAGACAAGGTGAAACAGACAGGATGTCTTCAATCATGGAGTGAAATTCTTCTGTGTGGCGAAAAGTGTGTTCATCATGGAACTCTAATGAGTGAAAATTAGACAATAAATCCATTCTGCTAGCTCCTCAGCTCTTGAGACCCAAACCTAATGATATTGCATTTTAACAATGGGCCAGTCCATATGTCTCCTGGTAGTTTCCTCAAGATTGCTTGGAATTCAGACCACACCGTCGATCCGCTAGAGACTGCTCGGTGATCTCCAAATGATCCGCATCAGAGGACTCCGTGATTGGATGGCTAAAACTGACAGCTTTGGAAGCTAATCCTGTAAATAAGACTGTTCCTGTTGCAGTTGGTTTACAAGATTTTGGTGCTAATCACTAATACATGTTTCGGATCCATATTGTCATCTCAAGGGCAATCCAGGTAGTTCTTATCCTTGTCAATTTTTGACATTTGTGCAATGACTTTTAAGTAAGTGCCTAACATTCTGCCAAAAATCTCATTTTGTGTTTCAGAGAAGAAGAAAAAAAGTCATACATGTTTGGAACAACATGAGATTGAGAACATGGCATTTTTAGGTGAACTATTCCTTTAAGTGTCCAGTACTCTTTGGGGCCACTTAGGGCTGCATGATATTGAGGAAAAGTGTAATTTGCAATAAGTTGTTAGATAATGTGATATGCAACGTGATAATAATACTGTATGATTTAGGGCTGTCAACTGGGCAGATAAACTAAGTTCAAATTTTTACCTTAAATATTTTCAAAATTTTAAAGTCATCTGACTGTTTAAAAGAAAAAGAGAATTTCATTTATGTGCATAAAATAAAGTTTTAGCCGTTCCATATTTTCAAATGTTAAATGGGGGGGAGGGGGTGGGGGGGCGCTTCAATAGATAGTTCACATGGTGTTACTCTTACTGACGCCACAGTATACTACCCCCCCACTCAAACTTCATAATAACAGCAAATACCACATAGTTTTTATATTACAGTGTATGTAGTGTAGCAATATTCCCAGATAGCAGTGGTATTTGGCTGAACTCGGAGGTGAAGCGGCTCAGACTTTGAGCCCAGGCCAGGGGCTGTTCAAACAGATGGAACACAACAGAATGGAACTGAACGCGAGGCTCTCAAGACAGACACACACTTCCAAGTTGAACTCCTTTCCTGACAAAGTGTTTTAAAAACCTAATTTCTTAATCAGAGAAATGCTTATAAGAGAGCAATACACAATGGCAAAGTACCTCCACAAACTGTAAGGGGCTGTTCACACCGAATGCTTTTGCAACCATTTATTTATTTTTCTATGTAAACGTGCGCTAGACGAACGTCTTTGTTTCGCTTTGTTTTTGTTTATTCAGCATCTCGTGCAAGAGAGCTGTTTTTTTAGATGCTGTGTCTAATTAAAAAGAACTTTGAAAAGCATGTTGAGACACCTTTCTATTAAATTGTATTGGTTGCTCTGTGTCTAGCCATTTTTAGCGCAAGAATGCGATCGATCTAAAGTCATCGTCAGTGCTGGGCACAAATCCAAAATTCGAATACATTTACATGCATTTTTTTCTTAAACTCAACGAATATTCAAAATTCGAATTTTAATTTGACAGCCCTAGTATGATTACGTGAGTTAAAAAAAGTTCTTAGACTTTCCTTACTGTGATAGGGCAGCCCAGACACAGGCTACAAGAGTCCAAATTGAATGAAATCCCAGATGCAGTTAACTGTGCAACCAAAACCCCAATAATAATAATAATAATAATAATAAATAAATAAATAAAATAATGCTGGACTTTTAACCTTAAAGGGATAGTTCACCCAAAAAATAAATAAATAATAAATAATATTATTTATTTATAAATAATAAAATTATCTCATATTTACTCGCCCTCATGCCATCCCAGATGTGTATGACTTTCTTTCTTCTGCTGAACACAAAGATTTTTAGAAGAATATCTCAGCTCTGTAGGTCCTTAAAATGCAAGTGAATGGTGGCCAGAACATTGAAAGTAATCTATATGACTCTAGTGGTTAAATCCATGTCTTCAGAAATTATATGATAGGTGTAATATGATTATCATACGGAATAAACCAATGGAGTCGTATGCATTTCTTTTATGCTGCATTTATTTGCATTTTAAAGATTCAAAGTTCTTGCCACCATTAAAGGAACAGTTCACCCAAAAATGAAAATTCACTTACCCGGATGCCATACCAGATGTGTATGACTGTCTTTCTTCAGCAGAACACAAATGAAGATTTTTAATAACAGTTTAATTATCAGTTTATTTTTTACACAAACATATCAATTTGCTCAGAAGACATTCAATGATCGACTGGAGTGACAGGCGCATGCCCAGTCTTTCTCTGCTATCTTAGTAGCCATAAATATTACTTTTTAAAGTATTATAATCATTCCGTTATTGCAGACTTCTTGTTATATTGCGATATGCATACGTACATTTGCTATATTTCGATAAATTCAATATATCGTGCAGCCTTAGGGCCACTGTATAAACCAATTGAAAAGACAGATTTCTTTTATAAATTGTAAATTTGTACACTTTTCATATTCTCAATTTAAGTACCCTAAAACCCGGGATTTTTCAATTTCCACTATTTCTCAATAATCCTGACCTCCAGGCCTGTGTGGCACTGCGGTGTCAGAGGAAGAGAAACCGCAGAGAGAGGCAGGGGGAGAGAGGGAGTGAGAGAGAGAGAGAGAGAAAGAGAGAGAGAGAGAGAGAGAGAGAGAGAGAGAATAAGAGAAGTGGAATTATAGTGAGAGTGATTAGCCCTGCGTGAGTAATAGATCATGACCCCATACAGCAGAGCTGAATCCATCTTCTGTATGGGCTCAACTTAACGCCTTCACTCTGCCCGCCTCTGAAACACACACCAATACAGCACATCAACACTATACACTTCTTAGAAACCTTACAATTAAATGTTTCTGATGTTCGAGCATATCATATTTGGTGCTAACCAATATTATAATATAATAGTTAACCCTAAAATTAAAATTTGCAGATGTTTAAAACCCATATGACTTTATTTTTTTGCATGGAACGCAAAAGGAAGCATCTAGAAGAATGTCCAAGCTGTTTTTTGTTTTTTTTTCCATTACAATAGAAACTGAATGGTGAACACGCAGGGCCCTATGAAATCCATTTTATTTTTACCCAAACTCTGTGTTTTCTGTTTTATTTTCTCTAAATTACGGATTTTAAAGTTTAATTACATTTTATCTTTAAAAAATGTCCAATCAAATGAATTTATAGAATTTTAAATCAAATGAAAACAAAACAATTCATTTTCAACATACCATTGCATTAGTTTTATCAAATGAAGAGCTTTTATACTGATCCCCACAGCACAATCCAAAAGCCAAAATTTCATTTTTATTTTTATTTTATTATTTGTCAAATACAGTGCTGCACAGTAGAGCATCACAGTATTCATGAAAGCAGAAATTAAACTCATGCTTGTGAGATATTGCTTAAATATAATGTAATTATTATTGATATATTATTATTATTATTATCATTATTATTACTACTACATTGAATATTACATTTTACTATCCACCTTTTTCATGACTTCTCCATGGGCGGCGCCATTACGGCGAAAGAATTCCTCTTGGATGCTCTACACTTCCGCTTAGTTGTTATCAGCTAGACTAACATTACTGGTGATTGTGAGCAGCGGAGGCTATGGATGAATTTTTACTTTTCGAATAATTATTACAGAACGAATACTCGAGTATTCGACTACTCGTGCACATCCCTATGATGAATATGCACTGTTATAGGGTGTTATAACAACTACAGGTGGCTTAAAACTACTGCAAAATGAATGTCACAACAATAAGCCCCCACAAAAGCTGCCAATGCTGAAACATTTCAAGTCAAACCAGATGTAATAAGCAGTGGTTGCAAAAAAGGTGGATACAGAAGTAAAATATTTCTGTTGCATTTATTTCAATTTCAGGTATCTAGTTGAATGAAGCTTTTCTTTTGGCAGAGAACTGGATGTTTTTGACAACTTCACTTCGCACCTCCGGAAAAGCACTCTATGGAATAATGTGCTTATTAAACTGCAAAAGGCTATTATTTAAATATATATATATATATATATATATATATATATATATATATATATATATATATATATATATATATATATACGTATGTGTGTCTATGTGTGCAGCACTTCACATCGAATAAAGTGCTCTGCTCTTTGTCATTAATACAAACATTTATACATTCATTTTATCCCAAATATGTCCATTTCCATGACATTCTGTTATAGTTAATTCCATTTTTATGACTGGATTCCGCGATTCCATCCGCGTTTTCATAGTTTTCATGTTTTCAAATCATAGGGCCCTAAACACGGCCTGTCCCTGGACCCTTCCACTTTCGTTTGTATGGAAAAGAGAAACTTGAATATTCTTCTAAATATATTTTAGAAGAATGTGCTTCACAGTTTGGAACAACATGAGGGTGAGTAAATGATGACAGAATTTTCCTTTATGGGTGAACTACTCTTTTAAATTTCAGAGCTTGCAAAGTCACAATTATAATCACAATTAGCAAGTTAGATGTTTAATATAGGCTACACTTATATGAAGTATAAATGTATAATATGGACATAAACCCACAAATTATCTATTTGCATGCTTATCCCGCCCCAGATTCATCTGATTGGTCAGATGTTACAACAGCAAAAGTTGTTTGTCAGGCACACGTGTACATAGACAAAAAATAAATACATAAAAAAAAACAAAATGTGCATAAAAAAAAAAAAAAACACATTAATACATCTGTGAACAACTCCACAGTCTAGATTTAAAAAAACAAAAACATGCAGTGTAATTATGTATTTGAAAGAAACTGTTTGTACCCACCACAAGCTAGCATATACCTTTTTATGTGCATTTCAGAGATTTGAATAAAAATAGATAAAAGGACACCCAGTTAATAAAAGCAAAAAACGTCCAATTACGTCATCGTCCAGATTTGCTTACTTGATAAGCAGTTACAATACAAAGCTTGAACCACTATCGGTGTGATCCAGTGACAGGAGTGAATTGTGTTCCTGTCAGTAGCTCTTCTCCGAGACACTCGCGCAAACAAGCAGACACAGATTAGCAACATAAGCTCCATCTGGCAGCGAGCCACGTCTCCCATTGCTCTCCCTGTCTCGCTCACCCCGTCTCTCTGATACTCTGTGGCCATTCATCCTCAGCTAAGCTCAGATAGGTATACAGAGGCAGACCGACGAGTCGACGGCCTCGCCAGGGTCCTTTTGTGCTCTGTGGAGGCTTCGTCCATACACTCTGAATGGCTCAATGGCAAGCCATTTATTACATGCAACCCGCTCCTCAAATCCAGTGTGGACAACGTACTAGGTCTCAAATTCAATAAAGGATCATAGGAGTGGAGAAATTCCATCACAGTTGGCCACCAAGAGATTTGCTGTTGCCCATTCCTAGATGACCAACCATTTGGTGAACTTGTTCTTTATTCCGTTCTTGACTTTCACTCAAACTTTTACTCAGTTAAGTACTGTACTTATTACAGAACACAAAGTAAAGTGCTTCATTGCTGTACAAAGTGCTCTGCACAGCAATCTCTCTCTCTCTCTCTCTCTCTCTCTCTCTCTCTCTCTCTCGGCCTCCCAATAGTTTTTAAACTCAAGCTGAGAGTGGCAGACAGGGAGAATTGCACGAACAGGTGACAACAAGATAATAGCTTCTACCGCAGAGAGTTCATTACACTGCCCTGTCTCCATTCTGCAACACTGTGTGTGGGTATGGTGAGTCTTTTTTTAAGAGAAAGTAGTGTGTATTTTATTTTATTTCAAAACATAGCGGGCTGCCTAAGTAGCATCATATGGGTGCCCTCGCAGTGAAGGCTGTTCCAAAAAGGTAGGCAGCATAATCATTCTGCCTTTTAAAGGCTGATTTATACTTATGTGTGAAACCGTAGGCTACGCGTAGCTATGACAGTTATGGCGTAGCCTGATGTGCACCTCTCCAAAAATGTAACAATGCGTTGCATTGACGCAGACCTCAAGAGCTGTGATTGGTCCACTTTGTAACCAGATACCGTCCCCCAGCATGACAAAAAAAATAAAAATATCTGAGGTAGTATTTATCATATTGTATTTGTACTCAGGAGCATTGTTTTAATCGGGAACATCTGCTGGTTTTATATTCTGTTTATGTTTCATGAAGTTGCAAGCAAAAATACCACAAAAAGACACATCGTTTTACAACGTATAAACTCTAGAAGTTTTTTCTCTGGGCTTTTACTTCATGTACACTCACTACACTTTATTAGGAACACTATGGTCCTAATAAAGTGCCCGACGTGGTTTTCTGCTGTTGTAGCCCATCTGCCTCAAGGTTCGACGAGTTGTGCATTCTGAGATGCTATTCTGCTCACTACAATTGTACAGTGTGGTTATCTGAGTTACCATAGCCTTCCTGTCAGCTCAAACCAGTCTGGCCATTCTCTGTTGACCTCTCTCATCAACAAGGCATTTCCATCCACAGAACTGCCGCTCACTGGATGTTTTTTGTTTTGTTATTCGCACTATTCTGAGTAAATTCTAGAGACTGTTGTGCATGAAAATCCCAGGAGATCAGCAGTTACAGAAATACTCAAACCAGCCCATCATGCACCAACAATCGTGCCATGGTCAAAAACACTGACATCACATTTTTGCCCCATTCTGATGGTTGATGTGAACATTAACTGAAGCTCCTGACCAGTATCTGCATGATTTTATGCAATTCACTGCTGCCACACACTTGGCTCATTAGATAAACACATGACTAAGTAGGTGTACAGGTGTTCCTAATAAAGTGCTCAGTGAGTGTATATTTGGTATGTGACAATATTTGTTGTATCCTAACGAGAACTTGAACTTTTTCAATCTGTCCAATTTTTTAACTGCATGTTTGATAGTATGATTCACAGTTAATAATAAAATGTCATAAGTTATGAACAAGGAACACTTCTAATTTGTCAGCAAATTAAAAAGCACCTGTTTAGAGTTGCTTATATTGCAAATGTATTGTAAAGTCCATATTTTAAGCTTTAAAACAACACCCATTTTGCATATACAATACACTAGCAACATGGTACTCAACAGGTGGCCTGCCATATTTTTGTGGCCCACGTGATGTTGTCATCACATACAATTATGAAAGTGTATGAATTTTTTTAGGTGTCAATTTTCTAGAGCATTTATGGTAATTGTCAGTATTTATAAACTGCTGAACCGTTATAGAGGAATAGAAATGGCAAACGATTAAAAATAATGAATTAAACTACAAATCTGTGAATATAAATCTGATTATAAGCCACTTTATATAACATGAGTGCAGGGTCAGTCAGCACGAACCCATTGATAACAGTTTGTGCGTGCTCTCAGTTACTTTAAACATGCACGCGCATGTTTAAATGCACGAGTCCCTCTTCCACACCCTACAGCCATAGCGTGAATCAACGAGTCTCGGTTGACAAACAAACTCAGAGATATATGCTCTTTGCGAACAGTAATAACTGGAAATAAAGGGTAATCCTGCAATAACGGAGTTGAGACATCTTCTACCAAATACTTAATCTTTAGTGATTTGCATTACTTAGCAAAAATAACTCTGAAAAGAGAATAATAGATAATGATGTCTCATTGCTTTTGAAGCTAGTATTGGATATAAATGTCTTGTTTGGAGGGTACCATTTCTCTGGTGTATGTGTATGTATATTGGAAATGCTAACACCAAACTCTATTAATGTCAAAGGCAGTGAGTCAAATCAGGCTCCACTGAATTTTGCCACAGATTCATCTGTTGCTTGGTAGAATTGTTCTGAATTAGATATGTTTTGTGACATGCCCTCATATCTTTACTTATTAGAGCATTGACAGTCATGTTGTTAGCTTAACAATGCTATTTGATGTCCAAGGAGGTGCGTCAAAACAAACTTTACTGTTGCTTGGTAGAAGTTTTGAATTAGACAGGTTGTGTGACATGCCCTCATATCTTTGCTTAGAGTAATGAGAGTTATGTTGTTAGCTTAGCAATGCTAATACCAAACTCTATTGATGTCAAAGGTGGTGCATCAGATCAAGCTCTACTGTATTTTGCCACAGATTAAACTGTTGTTTGGTAGAAGCGTTCCGAAGTAGACGGTCTGCGTGACATGCCCTCGGATTTTATGCTTATTAGATTAATAAGACTTTTGTTGTTATCTTAGCAATGCTAACACCAAACTCTACTGATGTCAAATGTGGTATGTCAGATCAAGCTCTACTGTATTTTGCTGCAGATTAATCTGTTGCTTGATAGAAATGTTCTGAATTAGACATTGCGTTGTTAGCTTAGCAACATGCTAACACCAAACTCTATTGTAAGTGAAGTCATGTTGGCTTCATGTGAAGAGTGCCATTTGTGTGATGCACAGAGGTGCTGCCTATGTAGAGCATTTAAAATTTGTCACTTATGAGATTCCATCAACAGCAAGACTGCTTACTAGGTTTTGGAATATAATCTGTAAACACTCTGTGTGTGCACATGAGTGTTTGTACTGATGTGCGTGCATGTGGGCGACACATTCAAGACTCTTGTTCTGACGGTCCTTTCAAATTAAAATGAACCTTCATCACATTAACGAGAACAGCACAATGACCCTCTTTCTGTGATGGGCAGACAGACCAGGATCATCACCCTTATATATAAAGCAATCACTATCATTGCTTTCCTCTCTTTCTCGCTTGCACTCTCTCTCTCTCATACATACAAGAAAATAAAACAAGCATTATGAAGCATTTTACTTGCACTTGACAGAACACTTAATTATCTTCAATACACACTGTTGCTTCCTGTGCTAGCAAGAATTCTCTGATAATTAATTCTCTGATATTTCATTTTTATAATAGCATTTGAATTACATAAAAACAATAGAAGTCATAAGGTCAGGAATCTTTGCTGGAATAATTCCCAACACAGATTTTTTTAATAAAGCAGAAAAGATTAAGTACTTTCTATATTGAATAGTTAGTTTAAGTGTGAACTTGAAAAGTAAATTCTACATTTGTACTTCAATTCAAACATGTAAAAATCAATGCTCCAGCTTATTAATAAATCTTATTCAAGATTGTTTGTTATCTTTCATCATGGGTCATTGGGTCATCATGTATCAATCTTAAGTAGAAAATGTTGTCATATTTATTCGCTAATTTGAGTAAATTTCACAGGTAAATAAAATAAGTAAATTTGACTTCCCAGCATGCAAAGGGCTTAATTAATTAATGAGCTTGCATGGTTTATTTACACCGTATTTATTGTTGATTTTGCTGTTACATTTGGTAACTTTTTGTTTTGTGAAATCTGAAGTTCATTTTAAAATCAAAGAAAACTCGTTCATGATCCATACAATTGTTACTGTCATCGTGTTTTGCACACCAAGTATTGAGGTCTGCGTGCGCAGCTTGGAATCTTGTTTCCATTGCCCGTAATGCATGGTGATGCTCTTCAATAGAGTACATAGCATACATTAAGCTTTTTCTGTGGAAGGATTCCGTATGTCATGTGGTACAGAGTTTATAAGAAAAGTTGAAAATGTTCCAAGAAAATGTTAATTTAAATTTTACTAAATGTGCATCCGATTTGTAAGAAAAAGTTATTGTATTAACTGAAATGTTTAAGTTAAATTTAGTCACAGATGTTAAGAAGATTTTACTTTGTTTTTCTTAGTCAATTTTAAATGGTATAAATTTGTGTGCAAAAACTTGCCAAATAAAATAAGTAAATCTTTCAAGTCATTTTTTTCAAACATATTTTCCAACTCCTAGTTTTTCAATTTGAAAATGCAAATGTGAAATTAATTTGTAAAAATCTGCTAGTTTTAATTACCATTATTAGTGCGAGAAACAAGTGCCATCCAAAACAAGTACAAAAAACATTCAAGTTAAAAAATACATTTGCCTGAGGTGTTAACTGAAAGAATTTACAGTCCCATACATTCTCAGAGTCTAGAGACAATGCAGACGACATTCATTATTTTAACTTTCTTTCCTTCTTCACCACAGTTACTGCACAGACGTTATACATTTCATGAACGCTTGGATATTACTGGAGCAAAAATGTTTTATCTACCTCAAAACACCATACACACACACACACACACTGTCTCTCTTTATAGCAACACACCGTCTGTGTCCTATAAGCCTGATATCACATGTCGCCCAGGGTCCAGCATGTCCTTAAACCTCCACTGGCTGACCAGACACAGCTTTGGAGTAGAACAGGTAGTTTAACAACAGTAAGCACACACAAAAGAGAAAGTGTTGCTTTGTAGTACATAAAACCCATCCCTGCAAACTCCTGGCAGTGTGTACGCAAACAACGAGAGAGCAAATCTCACCCCGAGAGAGTGTCAGCGCTCACTCTGTGTGAAAACCAAATACACTCTGGGCTATCACATGAAATTGATGAGCAATTCCAACATACAGCGTCTGAATACAAATATATCAGCCAGCACATCCCAAAGCTGTTCAAACTGGACCTGCCAAAAAACAAGCCTGAAACACAGTTGCGAGAGGAAAAATTAAAAAAAAAAGTTTACAAAAACGTGGGTCATTGCTGTTTAGAACATTTTCATGTCCCCATTATGTATGTCTTGTTATATTGGATAAAATATTTAACCGCCGATTTTTAAAGATAGAAATCATATTAGTTAGTTTTCTTTTATCACAAAATATCAATTAAGCAAATATACACTCTTTGATTTGAGCGGATTTTGCCATTTTTGCTCTCCATTTTTGCTTCTTACATGAAAAACTGGCAATTTATTAATAAATATTCAAGCTTTTACTTCTTTTTCTCTTCTTTTCCCTGTCCTGTAATCAAAACTTTCAAACAAAGCATGTTTTCTTGGGAATATTGTTTAAATTGGCAATAATTTCAAAGGATTTTCTATATCATCAATTACCGCATACCTTTCATTTTCAGTTTTTGCCTAGGAAAAAAGATACACTTCATTGAATGTTGACCTTTCTTGCATTACTTCAATAGCAGTAACATGTGGGGTAAGTTGTCACAATGGAACCAGTAAACCAGTAACATACAATGTTTTGTATTGGGTAACAAATTATGCTATTAATAAATTAATACGGTATAAATACTGTATATGACATTTAAAACACATGTGACAACCTGCTCCGATAAAAATTTGACAACATGCCCCAACCAGTCTTTCATGTATCTGGTCTTTCAAAATACCTTTGTCCTAAGAACAAATTTAAACCTTTCAATAAAAATAATATAGTTGACCCTTGAATGTATGCCAGTCACAGTGTGGTTTGATTATATTCGCTTGTTTACTCAAGAGCTATAACAAAAATATGATAATTAAAGTCTAATTGTAGGGTAGAATTCACAAAAAATAAACCAACACACAAAACCTGCTAGAGAAAATATACACATTTTCTCAACTGGACTTTTGACACTAAATCATACTGTTACTGAGATATACTGTAGCCCTTGTGACAACAAGCCCCGGTCCCCATTTCTGAAAGTCTGGTATACCCATTTATAGAAATGCTTTCTTAAATTACAACACAAGTATAGGCTTTTTTTTTTAACATAATGGAGTTCAAAAGGAAGCCTATACTGCATAACAGGAATGGCCCATGTCCGTTAAACAAAAATGTGCAGAAATTCGAGAAACGGTGGAGGAAGACAGAATGACAGGAATCCAGCGAATTAAATCAGACAAAGCTAATGCAGAGGAAGCTTTTTTTAAACACCTTTTAAAGGAGTTGCTAGATAAGCCCGGTCCCCGCTTGTGGCCCCTAAAGGATGTTGGAATTGATAGATAAAGGCAGCTTTACTGGAGGGTGAGAGGAAGGGAAACGTTATTTAGCGGCAGCAGCAAGTGGAATAATGAATATGAAAGAGTGTCATATATTTTCACTACTACCATCATCGACAAATCAAATATCTCGTATTGCCTTCACTCAGGCCTTTTCGCAATTACACTTATATCTAAATAATAACATAATCAAGATAGACACATGCGTGAGCAGGGATGTGGTCAGTAGTTATGTGCAGAATAAGGGTTTTATCATGAAAGTGGTTATTGAGATTCATGGATTCCAGAAGATTACTGGTCTTGTGCGAGGTAGGGTCACGAGAGAGAGAGAAAAAAAAATGCCTAGCTAACAAGTAATGTCTTATGTTCAAAATATACACCAGTAGAGACTTTATGCTTGTGTGACTGTATACACCGATGAGCCAAAACATTATGACCACCTGCCTAATATGCTGTTGGTCCTCCGCATGCCACCAAAACATCACCGACCTGCCGAGGCATGGACTCTACAAGACCCCTGAAGGTGTCCTGTGGCATCTGGCACCAAGACATAAGCAGCAGATCCTTCAAGTCCTGTGAGTTGTGAGGTGGAGCCGCTGTGAATCAGACTTGTCGGATTGAGATCTGGGGAATTTGGAGGCCAGGGCAACATGTTCTGCAAACCATCCCCAAACAATGTGTGCAGTCTGGCAGGGCGCATTATCCTGCTGAAAGAGGCCACAGCCATCAGGGAATACCATTGCCATGAAGGGGTGTACCTGGTCTGCAACAATGTTTAGGTAGGTGGCACATGTCATATTGACATCCACATGAATGGCCGGACCCAGAGTTTCCCAGCAGAACATTGCCCAGAGCATCACACTCAATCCACCGGCTTGTCATCTTCCCACAGTGCATCCTGGTGCAATCACTTCCCCAGGTAAATGGTACACATCTACACGGCCGTCCACGTGATGTAAAAGAAAACAGGACTCATCGGATCAGGCGACTTTCTTCACTGCTCCAAGGTCCAGTTCTAGCGCTCGCATGCCAATTGTAGGTGCTTTGACGGTGGACGGCATCATCATGGGCATCAGTGTTCATAATGATTTGGCTCATCAGTGTATATCAGTGGGGTCCACAAGTTTTAGACCAGGAAGTTTTAAGATTTGAATGATTTTAAAGCAAAGAAATGACATGAATTAAAATAAATACAAGATATTTAAGACTATGCTCTATTTCTAGGTCACTAATTAAATGAGTACATTTGTGACATTGACCATGTTAGCTCTATTGTAAAAAAGTCTGATTTCCTTTCTTCCACTAAAGCACACAATATACTTTTGGAACATTCAGATCATCAGGTTTTGCACAAAATTGTGGGGTTTATGCCAGCTTGAGTGCATGCGGTCATTGAAGCGAAAGGGGATATACCAAATACTTATTTTCTAAAATAAATGTAATTTTTCAATTCAACTTTTAATTCAAATTGCTATATAAAGCTATATAATTGCTATGCAACTCAACTTGCTGATAATATAAATTGAAATAAACTATTAAATTACAAAAATGCAAAACAGAAGCATTTTTACTAGTGGTCTGATACTTTTGTTCCCCACTGTATATCTGTACAATTTTTCCAACACAAATAGTTTACCATCTTATACAATTATAAGCATAAATAAATTATGTTATTAGTAATAGTATAAGGATTAGTATTATAACTGCAAACCTACTAATTTCACAATATTAGAAGTCATCATGTCAGTAGTTCTCGCTCATGGGCATTGTTAATTGATTCATGGCCCACATAGCAGCGCGGTGCTCGTTTTCCAGGCAGGAGGCATTTATGGAGATGCGCTTGTGCTCTCAGCTCTCATAGTCGATAATATTATTACTCTGATCATCTGATAACTGCTCCCAGCACAGTCACAATTGTTCAGAAGAGTCCACTCTCGGCTCGTGCCAGAGACGTGTTTATTTCTGTTGATGTGAGACAGGACAGAATTTTACATATCTATTTTTCACTATAATGTCAAGGACAAGAGTACGGTTACCAAAATGGTCTGTATTGCAATAATTAAATAACATTAACCCACTGATGCCATTTACCTTCATTATTAAATGACAAAGCTTATTTTTATTTTATTTCATTTATTTATTTATTTTTTTTCATTTTACTTCAAAACAAGAATATAATCTCTCCAAAATTATGTGTTTTTAAAGAATTACACATCTGTTCACTACAGTAGAGGATAATGTCAATTATTCCAGAGAGCTACTTAGAGTTAGATCATCACCAGTGTTGGGTGTAATCCAATTACATTAGGCAAAAATAGTGTAATACATTACATTTTAATTCTTGTAATCAGATTACAGTTACTGACTTTCAATTACTATAATTACTTTCAAGTACATTAACAGATTATGCTTATTTCTAAAACATTATTTATGTAAAATACATTCATTTTGGTCCCGTAACGAGTCATAGTGAATTGCTATTATTTTTAATTTGTTGAGCGGAAAAGTGTTATAAAAGTAAGTAGTAATGTGATTACTTTTTCAATTAAGTAGTAATCTGATTATAATTTTAGAGAAATAATTAGTAATTTGTAGTGGATTACAATTTTTAAGTAACCCAACACTGATCATGACTCATCAGCCACGTTGAATGTCATTCATAGAAACACAATGGCATATAAAAAGTAATAAAGGATTATGTCAGGGTCAGAGGTTATTACAAATGGTGGTTTGCATGTAACATTACACCCTGAATGATTAAAAATGACTTTTGGAGATCAGTTCACATAGCATATGCCATACATCAGAGGGTTAATTTACATTTAGCAGAGACATTTTTTACTCCAGTGGATATTTCTCAGGGTAGGTTTATTTTTGAAAGTCAATAGCTGCATAGCCACATACCTAGAAGTCTTGGCTACAAAAAAAAAAGCTATTTTTCTTTTTTACCTATATTGCCCAGAAAAAAAAAAAAGATTGAACACACATTGACACAAAACAAAACAATTCATGCAACAACAATAAATGGAAAATGGTAACGTACAAATAGCCCTAGTGACAACTAGCCCCAGTCCCTATACATGTGTATGTATGTATGCATGTATGTATCTATACTGTATATTTTATATATTATTATTATTATTATTTTCTCTCATAAAAATATAAAATCCCTTTTAAAATAATATGAATTGGATATAAGTGGAAATATTTTCTTAATAAGCCCACAGCTACAATTATTGTTGTAATAAAAATAATTTTTGCAACACCCGGTCTCATTAAAGTTACTGCAATGATCTCACCTCAGACAGATGTTTATCTCAACGTGTGGTATTGAGATATTTCTGTATAAAAATAGTATTTTTTTTCTATTCCACACTCCATGAACCTTAAGCAGAAAAGCCGAGTCTCAGAAGCCAAGAGGGCCTATTAAGAGATAATTACTAATTATGCTAATGTGTAAAGCTGTGCTATTTCTTTCTTTCGGTCACTTTATAGACGGTCCCTCTGGAGTAAGCCGAATCCATTCAGTGTTAATATCTTTTTTCCTCTCCCCAGCCAAACGTATACTGTGGAGGACGGCGTGTCCTAAACCATGGAACATTTCATGCTTAATCAGGGAAGAGTCCGTGAATTCAAATGCTGCTGTCACACTGGTCTCAGGTTGCCGCTGGTTACGACCTTCATTAACTTCTTACATGCTAGCGGTGTTATACCAGCATTCACCAAAAAATTGCTTATCAACAACGCACACAAAGAGAAGAGTGTAGTGAAGTGCATTCGGGCCAAAATTGTGTTTACATCTGATTACGACTAAATGCGTTTCCTTTTCCGGGACAACCAATGTGAGATGTCTGGACTATGCCTGAGCTAAATCTTCGCCTAAATCAAATCATATTGGCCCAAAGCAGAAATTTTTTTTTTGAGACATCCAAAAGTGCAGAAAATATATATATTTTTTAAAACTATTAATCAACAAAATGAAAATAAAGGCTAAATTTGTTTACAAAGGCTATAAACAATGTAATTGCGTCCTATTAAATTGCACCAGACAGTTGTGATTGTGTTAAACTAAGCGATATCAACAAACAGACAGAAAGACAGCAACAAAGCCTTCAATTCATTCCAGTCTGACAACGTATTGGGCTATGGGGAATACTGCTATGAGCAGCATTACAGAGAACTGTTTGGCTCTCTGTTGACCATGTTACTGCACCGTGACCGTATTGCCACAACCACTGGACTTTTCAGCTCAGGAAGCATGCGGTAATTACTGCACCAATATGACACTATGCCTGAAAGCTTACCGACACATCAGGATAACAATACGAGAAGTATCAGATAGAGGCAGTGAATACATTCTCATGATACTGTACATTAAATTAACTAAAGCTCATGAAAATTATTTTAACCCTCATGTTCTGTTGAGATTGACTTCACTGTTTTGTTTGGGGTCCCAGAGACCACTATGATCTATGTGTAAAAATTAGAAAAGTAATTTAGAAATTAACCCGTTATTTTACCCTCTATTTTTTTTTATATAAGTTCCTCTGACCTCATCACAACCCAGTAGGCAGATATTATTGAAGCATTAACCATCTGTAGTATCACTTTTTAGAAATGTGGTGGGTATTCCTTACAGTAACTATATGTAAGGAATAATTGACACTCGCGAGTGTGTGCGTAATTCGTGTGTGTGAGAGAGGGGGTGAGGGTTTTTCTCACAGATATTTCAGATAATATAGAAACTGTTGTATTGATAGTGTATCTAGCTTTGATACAGCTCAAGCCTTCGTTGCTAGTTCGAAAACGTCACTTTAGAACTAGCAACAGAGGATGCGCTGCTTTTCGCATGTGTGTGTGTGAGCGAGAGAGGGGGTAGGGTTAGCGCAATGCTTTCCATTATAGCTATGTGAGGCTGATTTTAGCAAAATACATTGAAACATAAAACGTTTCACATATTTTAAGTTATTTCGGATAATAGAAACTGTTGTATTGATGCTCTATTTGTTGGTCACAGTATGAGTCTCAGTGTGTGTGTGCACGCGTATGCGGGTATTTATTACTTTGTGGGGACCAAATGTCCCCATAAGGATAGTAAACCAGAACTTTCTGATGTTGTGGGGACATTTTGTCGGTCCCCATGAGGAAAACAGCTTAT